>NC_057811.1:208875360-208901484 GCF_018294505.1 Triticum aestivum | reverse complement strand
AGCGCCCCGCGCGACCCGCCGCCCGAGCCTCTGTTCCTTCGCCGGTCGCCGTCTTCGGCGCCGCCGCCGTGCCCCGCCGCCATCGTCGTCTTCGCCGCTGCCGCCGCGTCCCGAGGCCGCCTCCCCGACGTCGGTCGCCGCCGCCTCCCCGTCCTCACCTCCTTCCACGAGCCCGGCCGCCCTCTCCTACCCCTCCGCCACCTCCCCGCAGCTCCGGCGAGCTTCGCCGAGCCGGCCCCGATCGGATCTGGAGAGCACCGACGGTTGACTTTTTCCCCGCATCCCGAAATTTCCCGTCTTTTGCATTTTCACATTATATACCCCTGTTCATCATGGCATAACTCTCTGCGTATAGCTCCGTTTCGCGCGTGTAATATATCGAAATGTTCGTCTCGTGATGCTCTTCATTGTGTTCAATTGCACCATGTTCATTAGAGTCCATCTTGATGCCCAAATCTCTGGTGCAAGAGTGCTAGTTGCTGTTATCTGCTGTTACTTAGCAGAACTTGGAGATTTGTTATTTTTGTTGCATTTAATCTGTGCATCTTATGGGCATGAGCTCTACATGTGTTTTGTTCTATGCCATGCCATCTTTCCATAGGTGTATGCCATGTATTTTTGTGATCTCTGTGATGACTAGCACAAGCATGCAAACTAGGCTCCATAATGTTTCTGATTTCAGGGACAGTAATTTCTGTCTTGGTCTGCTGTTATTTTGTTGCCATGTAAAATTGATGCTATAGAGAGATCCATGCATATTTTGGAGATGTTCAGTAAAGATGTTTTGTACATATTGTTGTAATTGATCCATTCCTGCCCTTGTTTGCAATTATGGAGTGCCATAGCATGACTCAATCTTGCTCTACTTTTGCTATAAAATATTTCTGGCAGATTGTTTACATGTTATTCAAATTTGCCAAGCTTGTTGTAGTTGTTCCATTTATTCTATGTACTTGCTCTTGCCATGGATAGCTTCATAAACATGCCATCTTGATGTAGGTATGCTTGTTTTGTCATGCATTTCTTTGTGGTGAGTGCATCAAGCTCACCAAGATGCCTTCATATTATTGTTTCTGCCCTGCTCTGTTTTCTGCTACGTCTGAGATATGTTAACGAAACTTGCTATGTTTACATGGTTGCCATCATATCTTCTGGTCCTTTTTGGCTTATGGTCATTAAGGGACTTTTGTCATATGCATTTAGTAGAATACTGTCATGCCTTGCTTTGCCATGTTAAGTTTTGTAGCTTGTTGATTTCGTGCTCTGAACATTGCTACCTGATGCTGTTTCAGGAATGTCCAGTAATTTCACGAAGTCTGTGAACCTGATTTCTTTTGCACTTTTGCCATGCTTGTTTGAGCTTGTTATGTTGTGATCTAGCCGGAGCTCAGTGTTCATCTTTTGTTAAGCATCTCCTGTAGATTACTGTCATATGTTTTGATGCTATGTTGGAGTGCTGTAGCATTGTTACTTGTTGCGTTCTAATTGCTATCATGCTGTTTATCGCAGATTCGTGTCATTCTTGTTTTGCTTGCCATTTGCAAACCGTGCATCCGTTTCCGGTGATCTTTATATCGATTTCGACCGAAATCATCTCATCTTTCCAGTGGCATGCTTGGTTTGCCAAGTTACTGCCTTGTTCATCATTTTCCTTCCGGAGCACGCATATGCATCACATATCATATCTCGCATATCATACATGTTTTGCATCATGTTGCTTGTGCATTTCCCGTGATTTATTGTGGTTCCATTGTCTTGGGTAGAGCCGGGAGACGAGTTCGTGAACAAGGAACCTGTTGAGTACGCTTACGAGGATCAAGCTTTCGACAACTCTGAGAACCTTGCAGGCAAGATGACCTCCCCTCGAAATCACTTCTATCTTTGCTTTGCTAGTTGTTCGCTCTATTGCCATGCTGCGCTACCTACCACTTGCTATATCATGCCTCCCATATTGCCATGTCAGCCTCTAACCATCCTTTCCTAGCAAACCGTTGTTTGGCTAAGTTACCGCTTTTGCTCAGCCCTTCTTATAGCGTTGCTAGTTGCAGGTGAAGTTGAAGTTGGTTCCATGCTGGAACATGGATATGTTGGGATATCACAATATCTCTTATTTAATTAATGCATCTATATATTTGGTAAAGGGTGGAAGGCTCGGCCTTATGCCTGGTGTTTTGTTCCACTCTTGCCGCCCTAGTTTCTGTCATACCGGTATTATGTTCCTTGAGTTTGCGTTCCTTACGCGGTTGGGTGATTTATGGGACCCCCTTGACAGTTCGCCTTGAATAAAACTCCTCCAGTAAGGCCCAACCTTGGTTTCACCATTTGCCACCTAAGCCTTTTCCCCCGGGTTTTCGCGAGCCCGAGGGTCATCTTTATTTAAACCCCCGGGCCAATGTTCCTCGGAGTGCTGGTCCAAACTAGAGCCACTTGCAGCGCCACCTTGGGGAAACTCGAGGATTGGTTTTAGTTGTACGTAGTGTTCATCCGGTGTGCCCTGAGAACAAGATATGTGCAGCTCCTATCGGGATTTGTCGGCACATTCGGGCGGCTTTGCTGGTCTTATTTAACATTGTCGAAATGTCTTGTAAACCGGGATTCCGAGACTGATCGGGTCTTTCTGGGAGAAGGTTCATCCTTCGTTGACCGTGAGAGCTTATGATGGGCTAAGTTGGGACACCCCTGCAGGTATTATCTTTTGAAAGCCATGCCCGCGGTTATGAGGCAGATGGGAATTTGTTATTGTCCGGTTGTAGAGAACTTGTCACTTGACCCAGTTAAAATACACCAATTGTGTGTGTAGCCGTGATGGTCTCTTCTCGGCGGAGTCCGGGAAGTGAACACGGCTTGAGTTATGAATGACGTAAGAAGGAGTTCAGGATCACTTCTTGGTCATTACTAGTTGACGACCGTTCCGTTGCTTCTCTTCTCGCTCTCTTTTGCGTTTGTTAGCCACCATATGTGCTTAGTGCCTGCTGCAGCTCCACCTCATTACACCATCCTTTCCTATAAGCTTAAATAGTATTGATCTCGCGGGTGTGAGATTGCTGAGTCCTCGTGACTCACAGATTCTACCAAAACAGTTGCAGGTGCCGACGATGCCAGTGCAGATGATGGGATCGACCTCAAGTGGGAGTTCGATGAGGAACGTGGTCGTTATTATGTGTCTTTTCCTGATGATCAGTAGTGGAGCCCAGTTGGGATGATCGGGGATCTAGCACTTGGGGTTATCTTATTTTCATTTGGATCTTGACCGTAGTCGGTCTATGTGTGTATTTTGGATGATGTATGAATTATATTTATGTATTGTGTGAAGTGCCGATTGTAAGCCAACTCTTTATCCCATTCTTGTTCATTACATGTGATTGTGTGAAGATGACCCTTCTTGCGACAAAACGACTATGCGGTTATGCCTCTAAGTCGTGCCTCGACACGTGGGAGATATAGCCGCATCGTGGGCGTTACAATACGGTTCACCCGGATGAACTATTTGTGATTAGGCAACACAAAAGAAACCGTCAGCCAGATCAAAGGTGTGTGTGCGATATACGGCATGCGGTTCACTCGGATGAACTGTTTGCGTTGAGACAAAAGAACAGAAACGGTCCAAATGAACAAGATGTGTGTGATACGAGGCAAACTGGTCTTTAATCGGGAATGTGTGCGAAGACCGATAACAACACAGACGATTACTACTAAAAAGCCATGTGTGTTGTGAGCAAACGATTGGTGGTATACAATTGTGAGTGATTGATGAAAACATCACCGACGGGTTCCATTTTTTAGTCCGTGTGTGATGTGACTTTCTTTGTCCGCACAACATCTATGCTCTGTCTACAGAGCATCAACATATATACTTAAAAAGACAACATTGCATAACCAAATTAAGCATACAATTACACAAGTGACTACAAACATAACATTTCTACACACCAAAGAAAGCAATTACATGCATACTAAAGTAGGAGAAACAAGGATCTAATCATCTACTTATTGTTGCAACGATGCTTGCCATTGCTGTGCTTCCGGCTGGATCCCTGGCCGTTTTAGGGAAGGAGGCACTTCCTCATGTCAACGATCCTCCTGTACATGTCGTAGCTCGTGTACACCTCCTTGGCCGCGTACACGACGTGAGCTTTGTCGAGTTTCTCCATCCAGGCCGAGTGCCAGGCACGCTTGTCCTTGTTGCACGAATCCTTCATGTCTCTATAGTAGGGGTCGATGATGGCCTCGGCAAGGTGAACCAGTGAGTCCTTCTCATGCTCCTTGCTGCCCCAGATGTTGTATTGGCCCTGGATGTCGACAAGATTCTGGCAGGCGATGCCCGAATTCTCGCGCGCCTTTCCATCGTTGGTGATGTCCACCATAGCAAACATGTAGTGGGGTTGTTGACAAACCTGGCGAAACGCTTACAAGGCCTTGTGGCCAGGCAGTAGTGGTAGACGAGGATGTGGTGGCGCACGCACATCTAGGCGACGGCGACCTTGGGACGAGACCCGGCACGAGCGCGGGTGTACTCGAGGTCGAACCCGACCACCTTGTACTTCTCCGTGGCAAGCAACAGCTCCATGATGTGGATAGAGTGCTCCACCCAGACCGGGTCATTGGTGTACACCACCGAGAGGTCCATGAAGCTTCTGTGGGTGTCCACCACGGCAGGCAGGTGAACTGCTGCTCGTCGTCGGCTGCCGCTCAGAGCGCCATTGGAGCCGCGCATGATACCCTCAAAGAATTTCTCGTGGTGGGTGTTCTTCTTGCAATGGTGGGCGGATCGGAAGGTTGAAGAGATCGACACAAGGGTAGGTTAAATGGCCACTGTAAGAAATGGGGGCCGGCCGGCCGGTAATCTTCACGTCTTGTCACGGCATTCATAGCGGAGGATTCCTGAATCCAGTGCACGCTTGACAACACCGCACCGCACGCGTGGGCTCGAAGAGGCGCCAAATGTATCGTCGGTGAGCATGTTCCCGCGCTACCGCGCTGTTTACCCCGCAAGCTTCCCGCCCGGCTAGTTTGGCCATGCGTCGGCTAGAAGAGGGACAAATCGTGGGCGTTTATTGGCAAAAGGCTTTGTTGAGAATATAGACCTTAGAGTCACCCGCCAGGAGGGACCGGGTTACTCGTACGGTTGTTATCAGAAGCCCGGAGCCAAGTTTCAAGATGATGGGCCAGAGATGGGCTAAGACCCGGATATGGCTCAAGGCCCGTAGTTACAATCATTATTATAGTAAACTTGTAGCGTAAGGCATGTATAGTTTGGAGTCCGAGCCGGACACTCTTATGAGCCGGCCGGGACTCTAAGGGCTGCCGGGCGTCAGCCTCCCTATATAAAGGGACGACCCGGCAGCGGTTTAAGGACAACAATCTCATCGAGAGCCGGGAATAGTTGTTTAGCTCCTGGCGATCGTAACCCTAATCAATATCACCCCAAACTGGACGTAGGCTTTTACCTTCATCGTAAGGGGCCGAACCAGTATAAACCCTCGTGTTCCTTGTCCCGCATAACCCCTTCAAGCTTCCTAGTTGCGATGGCTCCACGACTAAGTCCTAGTTCAAGGACATCTGCCGTGACAATTCCACGACAGTTGGCGCCCACCGTGGGGCCAGCGCACGGTGGATTTGAGTTCTTGAAGGGCAGCTTCGAAGGGCTCAAGGGATACGCCGTGCGCCGGATGACCAAAAGTCGTCGCGGCAAGCTCTACATCGACGATGCGGACTGGGGCCCCGACGCCGGCTCAATTGAGTACGGGTACCGGGTCCCCTTTGGCGGAATTCATGTCTTCATTGGCAAGATTGGTGAGCCGGGCCCCGAGCCGGATCTCTCCGCCGATCTCATCGAAACGGCTCAGCGCGCACGACCCGCCCGGGCCCGGCCCGCCTTAAGGCGCGCTTTTGTGGGATGCATCCATGGAGGGCCCTCTGATCCATCTGGGTCTGGAGATGAGGCGGCCGCCGGCTCTGACGGCGAGTCGGCCACCGATGAATCAAACTCGTTGTACCAACTTCAAGATGGCAGGATCATGGGTTGTTCCGATGGCGACAGTATTCCAGACCTTTTTGAGCCGCCAAGTCAGGTTGGAGTTTTTATGGCTGGTGCGTAGCCTGTTCAGAACCCCACTGCTGGATCGGGAAACCCGGTGCCTTCTCCGGCTCAGGTGCTAATGGATCTCACGGATAAGATGACGGCCCTGTTAACCGCCGTGGTTGACCCGGCGAATCAAGCTCAGCATGATGCGGAGGTTGCACAGTTAAAATTGGATTTGATAAAATCTAAAGAGGATCTTGCAGCGGAGGGGATCAGGCTGGCTGCGGAGCGGGCGGCCCTCGACGCCCGGACTCAGCTAATTCAGGCGCAGTCCTTCCAACTCACAATGGATCAGAACGCGGCCAACGAGGTCATGAGAAGGAGGCATCAGAAGGCCCAGTCTCGACTCCCACCGGTTTACGATCCACGCAATCTCTTCAACACACCGCGTGCAGGGTCTAGTAACCCGCCAGGGGTCATTGCGCCCGGGTCTGGACCCCTTATTCAGCCACGAGTGATGGGGCCTCCCCAGGTGCCCCCTGCCCCGCCTCAGTATGTGCCAATACCCCCGGGTCATTATGATAACCCGCTGGAAACATGGTGGCTGCGGCAGCACGACTGGCGGCTCTCCCCGTTGATGGAGACTCTCCGGCGGCCATCGAAACCCGCCGGGTCAGGGAACTCCTGCAGACGGCGCTAGCGCAGCAAGAGGCGTACTCCTACAGCCGGGACAGGATCCACTCGACCCCTCGTCCAGGCCAGAGCCCGAGTTACAGCCGGCACATGGTCTCAGCAACCGGCTCAAGTAATGTCCGACGCCATGACCCGCCCCCTGGCCATGGCCCGGCTCATAATGGAGCCTTCTACGCAGCAGACCAAGCGCGGCAAGAGGCGGAGCAGGTGCCTCAATTGACGGCTTACCAGACCCCCCCGGCTTATCCGACGACGTCCGTTGATGTGGGTATTTCTACCAGGACCGGTGGTGTCCCTTGTTTGGTGCCAGCCATCCGTAATGAACGTCTACCTAAGGACTTCAAGGGCCCTAGGAAGGTGCCTAACTATACAGCGGACTTACAGCCTGCAGCCTGGATTGAGAGTTATGAGATGGCTATGGAATTGCTGGAGGTCAGTGAGGCGGCCATTGCCAAATATTTCACCATGATGTTGGACGGAACTGCCCGCACGTGGTTGAAAGGGCTACCACCGAACTCCATTGGGTCTTGGGCTGAGCTGAAAGCCCGGTTCATTCAAAACTTCAAAGATACCTGCAGGCAGTCTATGTCAATTGTGGATCTGACTAACTGTAAGTAGCAGGAGGGTGAATCCACGACCCATTGGGTTCGCCGGGTCAAGGAGATCATACATTCATCAGATAAGATGGATGCCGGCTCTGCAGTCTTAATGTTGGAACAGAACTGTCGCTTTGTGCCCCTTAAGATGAAACTCGGGTGGCTTAAACGCGACTGCACCAATATGGGTACCCTAATGGCGGCTCTTGTCAAGTACGCCGATTCTGATGGTACCAAGGATCCCCCTTCAGACGATGAAAGGACAGGGAAGGGAAAGAAGAACGACAATGGCAAGGGTCCTCAGTTTAACCCGGGGAACCAAGGAGGAGGCAAGCGCAAGGCTGATGGCAGCCTAGAGTTTGTAGCCAACGCCAACTCCCAAGGTAGTAACCCGCGACGCAAGGGGAGGCCCCCTCCCCGAGGCGGCGGGTCAGGTCCAACGCTGGAGCAGCTGTTGAATGAACCTTGTCCAAGGCATGGTTCTAGAGAGAAGCCAACGACTCATCTGTGGAAGGATTGCGCGATCATGAAGGCCTTTAAGAGCTACAATGGCCCGGGCGGCGGCTCAGGCGCCGGCGGTTTTCATGGCCCGGGCGGCGGCTCAAATTCCGGTCCTCCGAACGGTCAAGGGGGCTTTAATCAACAGTCTGGTCAGGGTCATCAACAGCAACAGGGGGGTTATCAGACCAACCCAAAGCAGCTTAGCGGTGGACAGTATCATGTGTTCACCACTAGTTTGTGCAAACGAGATCAAAAGCTTCACAAGAGGGTTGTGAATGCTGTTGAGCCGGCGGTTCCACGCTACTTGCGGTGGTCTGAGCAGCCTATAGTGTGGAGTAGGGAGGATCACCCTCCACGGGTGGATAACCCGGGCCACTTGGCCTTAGTGGTGGCTCCTCAGGTGGGAGGTTATAAGTTCACAAAGGTACTCATGGATGGAGGCAGCAGCATCAACATCCTCTATTATGAGACTTTTCGCCGTATGGGGCTGGTTGATAAGAACCTCAGCCAGTCAAACATTATCTTCCATGGTGTGGTACCTGGTAAGTCGGCTTATCCAGTCGGCAAGATCGAGTTAGAAGTGGCTTTTGGTGATGAGAACAACTACAGGGTGGAGAAGTTGACCTTTGAGGTGGTCAAGATAAGAGTCCATACCATGCTATATTTGGACGGCCGGCTTACGCCAAGTTCATGGCACGGCCGTGTTATGTGTACTTACAGCTCAAGATGCCGGGTCACAATGGGACCATCACGGTTCACGGCAGCCGGAAAGTGGCTCTCGAGTGTGAGGAAGGTGATGCAGCTTATGCAAAGTCTGTTTGTGCAACAGAGGAGTTGAAGTTTTACAAAGACAATGTTGACCCAACAGACATGACCTCTCTAAAGAAGCCGACTACGGAGACTGAGCCGGCGATGAAATTCAAGTCGGCTGATGAAACTAAGCTTGTTGACTTCGTTCCAGGAGATTCATCTCAGCAGTTTAGCATCAGTGCCAATCTGGATCCAAAATAGGAAGGCGCGCTCATCGAGTTCATCCGTGAGAATAGGGACATCTTTGCATGGAAGCCTTCTGACATGCCAGGTGTACCTAGAGAACTCGCTGAGCATACTCTCAATGTTGATCCAAAATTTAAGCCGGTCAGACAGTTCCTTCGACGGTTTAACGAGGAGAGGCGGAAAGCCATTGGTGAAGAAGTGGCCCGGCTCTTGGCGGCCGGGTTTATTATTGAAGTTTTTCACCCAGAATGGTTGGCTAACCCGGTGCTCGTACTCAAGAAGAACGGCACCTGGCAGATGTGTGTGGACTACACGGACTTGAACAAGGCGTGTCCGGCTGATCCTTTTGCTCGACCCCGTATTGATCAAATCATTGATGCTACGGCAGGTTGTGCACGCTTAAGTTTCTTGGATGCCTATTCCGGGTATCATCAGATTAAGATGCCAGTTAAGGACCAGGAGAAGACGGCGTTCATCACTCCCTTTGGAGCCTTCTGCTATGTGTCTATGCCCTTTGGACTCAAGTGTGCACAGGCGACTTATCAGCGTTGTGTACAGAATTGTCTTCATAAACAGATCGGGCGCAATGTTCACGCTTACGTGGATGATATTGTGGTTAAATCCATCAAGGAGGAAACCCTGATAGATGACTTAAGGGAAACCTTCGATAATCTCCGGGTCTATAAGATGATGCTTAACCCGGCCAAGTGTGTTTTTGGTGTTCCTGCAGGCAAGCTATTGGGCTTCTTAGTTTCTGACAGAGGCATTGAGGCTAACCCGGAGAAGATCAAGGCCATCACCTCCCTAGCCAAACCGGCGTGTATAAATGACGTTCAGCGTTTGGCGGGTCGCATCGCGGCTTTAAGCCGGTTTATAAGCCGTTTGGGTGAGAAGGCTATGCCCTTATACCAGTTGATGAAGAAAATTGATAACTTTGTCTAGAATGATGCAGCTAATACCGCTTTTGATGATTTGAAAAAGCAGCTGGCAGAGCCCCCAGTCCTTGCTGCTCCGGTTGATAAGGAACCCTTGCTACTGTATGTGGCGGCAAACGCGCGAGCTGTCAGCGTGGCTATTGTGGTGGAGCGCAAGGAGGCGGGTAAGGAGCATCCGGTTCAGCGGCCGGTTTATTATGTCAGCGAGGTGCTCATTGAGTCCAAACAGCGGTACCCGCATTGGCAGAAGATCGTATATGGTGTGTTCA
This sequence comes from Triticum aestivum, assembly GCF_018294505.1. Taxonomy (NCBI): domain Eukaryota; kingdom Viridiplantae; phylum Streptophyta; class Magnoliopsida; order Poales; family Poaceae; genus Triticum; species Triticum aestivum. The sequence continues at coordinate 208,891,472 of NC_057811.1, read as the reverse complement.
TGGCGAGCCGGAAGCTTAAGTATTATTTTCAGGGTCATCCCATCACTGTGGTCAGTTCTGCCCCTCTTGGCGATATTATTCAAAACAGAGAGGCCACAGGGAGAATTGCTAAGTGGGCTATAGAACTTGGACCTCATGGCCTCAGATATGTGCCACGCACTGCTGTTAAATCTCAGGCTTTGGTGGATTTCATCAACGATTGGACAGAGTCACAAGTGCCTGAGCAAAAACCGGATAACACTTACTGGACTATCCATTTTGATGGGTCCAGACAGCTGGAGGGCTCGGGGGATGGTGTTGTATTGGCTTCCCCTAAAGGTGACAAATTCCATTATGTGCTACGGTTGATGTTTCCTTGCACTAACAATGCGGCTGAATACGAGGCTTTGCTCCACGGTCTTCGGGTGGCTAAGGAGATGAGCTTAAGCCGGGTAAGGTGCTTTGGTGACTCAGATTTGGTGGCTCAACAAGTATCAGGCACCTGGGATTCTAAGGATCCTCTCATGGCAGCTTATCACCGTGAGGTTGATGCCATTGCCGGGCACTTTCAGGGATACCAAGTGGAGCACATTGATCGCAGGAAGAACGAGGCGGCTGATGCTTTAAGCCGGCTAGGCTCTCAGCAAAAACCGGTGCCGCCTAACACTTTCTTAGATGTCCTGTATAACCCTTCGGTTAGGTTGCCTACAGAGGAGGACTTGGCTATCCCTGACCCGGAGGCATGACTGGTGGCGGCTCTTCATGTCCTACCAGACTGGACAATGCCATATCTGGCTTATATAACCCGGGGAGAGTTGCCTGAGGATGAAACTCTGGCCAGGCAAATAACCCGGCGGGCTAAGTCAATGATTGTTATCGACGGCGAGTTGCATCATCGCAGTGTTTCAGGGGCATTTCAGCGTTGTATCTCCCCTGAGGAAGGTCAAGAGATCTTGCGCGAGATCCATGAAGGGGATTGTGGCCACCATGCTGGCTCAAAATCCCTTGTGGCCAAGGCTTTCCGTCATGGTTTTTATTGGCTGACGGCTCACGCTGATGCAGAGGACTTGGTCAGTAAATGCGATGGTTGCCAAAGGTTCTCACGACGGGCTCATGTGCCGGCTCAGGAGTTGAGGATGATCCCAATCACTTGGCCCTTTGCGGTCTGGGGGCTTGATATGGTTGGGCCTTTTAAACGGTCCAAGGATAAGAAGACCCACCTCTTGGTGGCAGTTGACAAATTCACGAAGTGGGTGGAGGCTGAGCCAGTTGGCAAGTGCAATGCAGCCACGGCGGTTCAATTTATGAAAAAGGTGATTTTCCGCTTCGGCTTTCCGCATAGCATCATAACTGACAATGGCACCAATCTATCCAAAGGCGCTATGGAATAGTTTTGTCAACGAGAGCATATCCGACTTGATGTTTCCTCAGTGGCTCATCCCCAATCCAATGGTCAAGCTGAGAGAGCTAACCAGGAGATTCTGAAGGGCATCAAGCCCCGGCTTTTGGTCCTTGGGTGGAGGAGTTGCCCTCCGTCTTATGGAGCATCAACACTACTCCTAACAGGTCTACAGGCTTCACGCCTTTCTTCATGGTTTATGGAGCAGAAGCAGTCCTCCCCAGCGACATCCGTCACGATTCACCTCGCGTGGCGGCTTATGTTGAGACGGATAATGAACAGGCGCGCCAAGATGCTCTGGACTTTTTGGATGAACAGCAAGATGTGGCAGCAGCCCATTCAGCGATTTACCAACAAGACCTGCGCCGTTATCATAGCCGCCGGGTCAAATCCCGGGTCTTCCAGGAAGGCGACCTTGTGCTCCGGCTCATCCAGGATCAAACAGATGCACACAAGTTATCCCCACCTTGGGAAGGGCCCTTTGTGGTCAGCAAGAACTTGCACAATGGGTCATATTACCTCATTGATATTCGGGAGCATAAAGATTCGCGTAAATCTGAGGAGGAGACCCGTCGGCCGTGGAACATAGCTCAGCTTCGGCCTTACTACACTTGAGCTACCGGCTCTCGTGGTGTACATATTTATCTCAGACATGTATATATTATGATAAGCAATAAAGCAGGACCTCTGTCCTTTTTTCTTCTCCAAATAGGCGTGTGTTGTTTTTTACATGCTGACTTAAAGGAGGGTCCGGCTTATGATCGTATTCGAGTTTAGCCGTAATCAGTAAGGTCACTTGGGGGCTTCCTGTTCACACATGGGTCCTATTCGAACCAAAGAGAACATAGCTGTCGATACCCACTTGATTGGCAAAGTGCCGAGCTCATTGGGAAGTAGCCTTTTGGTCATATTTGAATCAAAGTTTAACCCCTCTGAGAACCGACGTGGATCGTATTCGAATCAGCGTCGTTAAACAATTTTAAGAATCATTTGGGGGCTTCCTGTTCAAACATGGGTCGTATTCGAACCAAAGAGAACATAGTTGTCGGTACCCTTTTGATTGGCATCGCCACACCCACTGGGGGCTATATGATCGTATCCGAATCTTAGCTTAACCCCTTGGGGCCGGGTCTTTGGTCGTATTCGAACCGGAAGCCCCTAAGTTCTTCTGCTTTTTCACAAGTTTATTCTGAGGTATGCATGGCCGGGTCTCACTTGCCGGTTTAACTTTGGTTTACAGTGTTAGTTGCACATCATGGGTGTCATTAAAGCAAGTAAATCAGAGTTAAGGTGTCAACCTCACTGCCCGGGTTATTTGAACCGGAAGCTGTTTACAGGCTGTTAAGTGTGTTATTTCGGCTATGTTCAGAGTAATTAAGGACCAGTCTTTTTTGATTCATATTCCGGGTTATTTATCTCAAACACCTGATTCTCAGGGTGGTAAGCCGCCTCGAGACTTGTGATTTGCCTTTTCTATGCAGATACTTAAAGGCATCTTTTGAGGTTGAGAAAAACAAAGGGATGATTATGACCCGGAGAAACATCAAAGAGGCAAATTCAAAGGGCTTTTGCATTCAAAACGTGCACGATGACACGGCAGAGATAAATTGTTGCACTTACTCTATTATAATAATTTTTCAAGTCTAAAAGATGGAACAATGTTTGATAAGCCGCCAGCTAACTTATGATGCCCGTTGAGTTGAAGTCCCCGGCTCATTCCTGTCTTCTCCTCCGGCTGATCCCAAGACCTCGAAGGTCGATGATTTCCAGTTGATGCCGCTGAGAGCTTCAAACTGGGCTTCTTCGTCAATTAACCCGGCCGGGTCAATCTCCGGGGCGAAGGTGTGCTGACGAGCCGGAGGGATCAGATTGAGGGCTTCATAGCGAGGGGTTGGAATCCTCTGATTCTCCGCATCATAACTCGGCTGGTACTTGGTTAAGTCGGTGTCGTTCTCGATGAGGGTGGCCACCGGGCGTACAGCCTTTACACATGCCGCGAAGTCCTTCTAGTCGAAGGCTGAGCCGTCTTCCTTCAGGCTTGGGTAACCCAGGGCGATGTCTGCCGGGTCTAGCTCCGGCAGGAATGCTTTGGCCCGGCTCAGCACGTCAATTGCTCCGGCTCTCGCGGAGGCCCGTCGTAACTCCTGGATCCGCTGCGGCAGAACAGCGAGCCGGCGCAGGACTTCGGCCAGATGAGCCGGCACCTCGTTGGATAGGGCCACCACAGCTAAGGCACGCTGTGACCCGGTGTAGAGCTGTTCCACCAGGGTGTACACGGCCTTTAACTTGGTGACCACGCTCTGGTTGAGGTTGGTACTCCTGGGACCTGTTTAACAAGATCAGATAAGCCGATGACAAGGATGAATCATGACATATACAGACTTGATGAAAGCCGGTGAGGCGACTTACCGAAGATAGCAGCCACCATTTGGGAAACCTGGCGCTTTAGGCCGGAGAGCTCAGCGGTCTTCTCAGTGAGGGCCTTCTCCGCCTGTTCCGCCCGGGTTACCAGTGCGGCCTTCTCTTCGACCCAGGCTTTCCTCTCAGCATCAAACTCGGTCTTCAATTTTTCTTGAGTGGCGATGCTGGATACAAACTTGGCGTTTGCCTTCCGGGTCTCCGTCTCCTGCATCTTTAGCCGGCTCTTGAGATCTGCAAGGTCCGCCTCTAGTTTCTTGCCAACAGCCTGCATGTATTTCCGGGTTAATTAACAGGTGTTATATAAGTCCCAAGCGCTTTCCAAGCAAAGGCACTTGGCACTTGGGGGCTAATGCATATTGAACGTCTCTATCTATGTACTGCCGGCTCAGTTGAGTAAGCCGGAACCTAAGTCTACAACATATTCAAGTATAAGTCATCGACTTGGGGGCTAGCATGGCAAAGGTAACTATGCAGTAAAGTAAGAAGACGGCAGAAGGGTACCTCGGATTTTTGTTGGATCTGGTTGACCATGGCAACCTCGGTGTCCCGGCTCTTGTGGACTTGGCTGATGTAGCCAGAGACGAGCTCTCCAATGCTCAAGTCGGTGTAGCCGGAGAGGTCCAGGTTCACCCGGTGGGGCTGCAGTAACTCCCCCTTCGCGGAGCATTTGGCCAACGCGGTCGGTCTCCCCGGCTCAACGAATTCCGTCCGGGTGATTACCACGTCCGGGTCGTCTGCTGGCGGGGCTGAGCCGGAGGCCTCCGGGTTAACCGATGCTTCGGTCGTTGTCTTGGTGGTCGGGGCAGGGGCCTCAGGCGCCGTGTCCATTGGAATGGTGGCTTCGGGGGCGGAGGTAGCGGGCGGCTCTTGAGCCGTCGCCTCCGGGTCAGGCAAGTCTGGCACTCCGGCTGACCTTGTTTTCTTTGCTCTTTTGGTGAGCTTTGCCTGGGCACTGAAAAGACAGAAGCGTTAGGCACACAAAGAATAAGTACAGACAGATAATGTAAGGAGATTGTTATTACCCGGGTGCAGTCTTGAAGGCCGGCAGACTTGACTGCATGGAGTCACCCGAAGAGGGGGAGGTCTCCTAATAATTGGAATCAGAAGAGTTGAGTGGCTGACGGATAACACCCGCCAACGGATGAAAAGGGTACAGGTGAGAAAAAACCTCAGTGCGACGCTTCCTTGTTGCGTCGGGTAACCCGGCGGAGAGGTCGGTGTCCTTGCGGGCCCGGGTGTGACGCCGGCTTTCGTGAACCTGCTGCTTCAAAAGAAATTGAGGATCTTGATGAGCTAATGGATGTGAAAAGCTTACTTTCCGGGTTACTCTTCGGACTTTCAGCTGTGGCAACGGCTCCGAGTCGGAGGAAAGTGACATTACCTCTTCAACCACTGGGTTACTGGCGCTGGTGTCATCCTGTCAATGAGCAAATGTTGATAAGGCGGACAGCAACAAACAACAAATATGGCAAGAATTTAAAGGTTTAAGGATTATCTCTGACTTGGAGCTGTCGCTTAATTGCAATAGCTCCGAAGCAGTGGGTCTGCTTCCCTTTTTGCGAGGGGCGGCTTTCTTGGTGGCTTTCTTCGCCTTCCTGGCCTTCTTGGCCGCCTCATGGTCATATTTGACCCGCCAGAATTTATCATCAGCCTGAAAGATACAATGATTGATTCTTAAAACGGTTCAGTTGAAGGTTATATGCAGACGAAGATAAAAGTTAAAGTCAGCGGCTTACCGCTGGGGCTGGATTGGTCTTGCAGAAGGGGGCTAGCCCGGTTCTTCCGCAGTCTGCCAAGCTCTCGTTTAGAAGAGCCTTGGTCTCTTCCTCTGCAACGTCTTCTGGAAGATCATTGCGACTGTGCTTCTGCGGGTCATCCTTTCGCCCGGTGTACTCACACATTAAGCCGGGGCGGCAGCTCAATGGGATCACCCGCCATGAGATCCAGACCCGGACCAGATCAATTCCGTTCAGACAATTGTCTAGCAGGGCCTTGATCTTATTGATCGTTGGAAGCAGAGGCTGGCGTTCCGCGGCAGACAGTTTGTCGGATAGCGGATGAGTCGGCTCTAGGCGCGTTGGGCGAAAGCCGGGCAGCGGGTTCTCGTCAGTCGGGGACGTATCTTGGCAGTAGAACCAAGTCATATTCCAGTCCTTAGGGTGGCTCGGCGGCTCTGCGTACGGGAACAGACAGTCCCTACGCCGCTGGATGGAGATGCCGCCTAACTCTAGACTTGGCCCGTTGGCACACTCATTTTGGCGGTTTAAGTAGAACAGCTCTCTGAAAAGCAGCAAACTGGGCTCTTCTCCAAGGTACACTTCGCAAAAGACTTGGAAGTTGCAGATGTTGGATACGGAGTTGGGTCCTATATCCTGAGGCCGAAGGTCAAAGAACTTGAGCACGTCCCTGAAAAACTTTGAGCCGGCGGTGCGAAGCCCCGGCTCATATGGTCTGCAAAGATCACTACCTCCCCGTCCCTTGGCTGTGGTCTCTCTTCCGATGGGTCAGGGGCACGGTAGGATATGCTTTCCTTCTTAGGCAAGTATCCGGACTTAACGAAATTGGCCAGGGTTTCGTCGGTGACGTTGGACCTCATCCAGTTGCAAGTGATAGGAGCCTTGGGAGGCATGGTGAAGGTTGGTGGTCTATGATAAAGAGAAAAGTGTCCGGGTTAATTGTAAGCCGGAGTCCATCGTTCAAACTAAGGTGGCGGCTTATGAAGGGGACTAATGATATATACTCAGATACAGTGGGTTATTTAAGCCGCAGGGGGATTCAGAGTAAGTTGGTTATCTACGGTTTTACCACAGTTAAGCAGGAGGATTCTACAGAGCATGGTTCTCTTTAAACCGGAAAGTTCTATGGCGCATGTTTTCTTTAAACCGGAGATATAAGCCGCCAAGATTCAATGGTTGCAGTTTTTACTAAGTGTGGTAAAACAGGTTTCACATATGGCAGTAACTTTGTTGGATCAAAATGGTCAGGTGAAATGAAAACTTTCTAGACCTAGAAATAGACGAGCGGATATTCTAGAGCTCGAACGAAGCATTTAAACAGTGGAAGGAGATCTACTGGTACTTGAAATGAGGCTTAAACAGCTACCGCACTAGTTCTATGCAAGGTTAAAAATCAACCAAGTACAGTGGCTACAAGAACTACCGAGGTTTGTGGCAATGGCGATGAACGCGAAGAACACAGACGAAACCCTACAGTAGATCTATCTGACAGGGCAAAGGAGACTCACCGGAGTTGGAGAAGAGCGGAGGTCGCCGCCGTGTATCTGGTCCGGATCAGGGTGATGCAGCGGCCGGGTTGATGAAGACCAGGGGCGCGACGGCGGCGGCAGTGGCGGAGCTCGGGCAGAGGAGCGACGGCGCGAGGAGGAAGAAGAGAGCGTGAGAAGTGCAGGTTGGGCCGGCCTATTTATAAGGCGAAGTCATAAGTGGGCGCGAGATTCAAGGAGACCACGGCGTGGTTATCTCCCCCTCACGACGCCTCGATTTTCGGAATGACAGTAAAAGCAAAGATCCGTTGCGGATCTGGCGGAGTAAAAAACAGACTTAATGGAGGATGAAGTCACGACGGATTATCCGGAGTCCAGAGGGTGACGTCACTCCGGGTTATGGCCTTCCCATGAATGGTAAGCCGGAGATTTTTTCGGTCAGAAGAGTTGAAGATTGACATGAGCCGGCTCAAATCAATCTGGGGCCTAATGTTGAGAATATAGACCTTCGAGTCACCCGCCAGGAGGGACCGGGTTACTCGTACGGTTGTTATCAGAAGCCCGGAGCCAAGTTTCAAGATGATGGGCCAGAGATGGGCTGAGACCCGGATATGGCTCAAGGCCCGTAGTTACAATCATTATTATAGTAAACTTGTAGCGTAAGGCATGTATAGTTTGGAGTCCGAGCCGGGCACTCTTATGAGCCGGCCGGGACTCAAAGGGCTGCTGGGCGTCACCCTCCCTATATAAAGGGACGACCCGACAGCGGTTTAAGGACAACAATCTCATCGAGAGCCGGGAATAGTTGTTTAGCTCCTGGCGATCGTAACCCTAATCAATATCACCCCAAACTAGACGTAGGCTTTTACCTTCATCGTAAGGGGCCGGACCAGTATAAACCCTCGTGTTCCTTGTCCCGCATAACCCCTTCAAGCTTCCTAGTTGCGATGGCTCCACGACTAAGTCCTAGTTCAAGGACATCTGCCGTGACAATTCCACGACAGGCTTTGTAAAAACGAAGTGTGTGGAATGACTTCGGTCATAAGTTTACCCTTGGGTGATGAGGTCAAAAGTTACATAGAAGGGTGATGATGGACACTCGAGTGCGATAATTAATTATGCGCTCTACATGGCACGCGGTGGAAGAAACCAACTGTGTGCAATAATGTCGAAGATCGCAGTCGAGTTAGCTTAACAGATCGTGTGCTGTGAGATCAACAAGGTAAATAGATTCGAGAATGGTTAATAAAATCTAAGACCATTGCATATTAAGGTCAAAATAGTGCTACCAATATACAAGTCCCATACGATGCCATTTCAACGATTGTACCACAAAAACTTGAAATATTACACGGTTCAAATTCTAGAGTTATATGGCTCAAATTCGAAGATTACTAGGTTCAAACTGATATTAGAAATGAAATTCAGCTCATCAGCTGCAAACGCTCACGCTGATCCACTGAACATGGATATCAGAGAGGTTCAAACTAATATTACCACTTCTAAGTCTGGTTTCGAAACCTCACAGTTTTTGCAAAGGGTCAGCCACTGAGAAGTCATGTATGGGGTTGACACGATGACTTCCGATTACTCTGTCATCTGAAGTTCCGAAATGAAATTCAGCATTTTTTGAGCCTATTCCATTCTGCCGCAGGTGCCGGCACTGATCAACAAGCCATTCATTTTTGCGAAATAAATTTAGGGCAAACCTCATTTCATTCAGCACCCTTGCTCTGAGAACAAAGAACCTGGCGAATATAATCTCCGGTAAGGTCCCTCGGTAGGAGTTCAAAGTAATTTCTGAGAGATGCAGGTCTAGGCATTCGACGTGGTTGTTATATTGTATCACATTATCCACCACTGGGCCTAATCTTATCCGCAAAAGAAGAAAACGTATTAGTGCCTACATGCAGTTTTGAACATTACTACATGCCTATTTGGTTTGCAGGATATGTAAAATGCACTAACATGCCATCTTCGATCTGACATGATTAACATGGGCATTTGATTACATTCTAGAAAAATATAGCCTTCTTCACAAGAGGTTGGAGTGGATGAAAAGTTCCCTAAGGAAACTAGTACAGATGAATCCAAAGGAGAAATGCTTATTGATTGTAACCATATGGATCAAGCATCCAATATGAGGGGGGGGGGGAACATGTATGTGCTGAAATCCTCCAAAAGAATCCTTCAGAAATCATAGTACATTGTCATTGTAAACTTGGAAAAAGGTGTCACAAATTGAACTCCCTTATGGTTAACATTTAACAGGAAAGGAACATCACCTCGATATATAGCTTCTCCAGCCACGGAAAGCATCTCAGGAAACTGACAACTTGCTCCAGGTTGGGGCCGATGGATTCTAGTGCCAAGACCTTCACTATGCGCAGTTTCGGGGTCAAGCTTGTCGGAATCATTTTTTGAATGACAGACGAACAAACATCTTCAAAATTAGAAATAATGTTAATTTGCAGAAGGAGAGGTAGAAGGCGGCTATTGTACCTGAACGGGTGTGGATCCCTTAACAAGTTCGGAGTATTTGTCAGACGAGTAGCCCACCACTATCAATTTCGGCGCAGAAATGACATTGATTCTTTTTGGACCTTCTTCATCAACTACAAGTAATCTCTCAAGTGTAGGTGTGTCCTCAATGACCATACCATGGTACACATCTTCTGATGTCTTCATACCGCACCAGCAACACACATAAATATTCCGGAGAGTCATGGAGGTGATCTGGAAGGTACTCAACCCATTGATCGCCTGAAGACGAAGGTACTCAAGTGCAGTAAAGTCACGGAGCAGGCACTCCATGTCACCGTTTGAGAGGCAGATAGCGATGAGCTCGAGGTGCTTCAGTCGTGGTAGAATAAGAGCGGGCGCGTCATTAAGGGGGATGGCAGTTCCTGAACTTGGTGATGCGCAGCGTGGCGCGAGGTGGAGTGCGGACGTTGTCAGCGACCACATATGCCCATCATCAAAAGTGAGCTCCTCGAGCTGATCTAGGCTGGGGGATCGGAACTAGTCGTCAAGCTTGGCTCGGTCCTTGTCGTTGGAACGAAACTTGCCCATTCTAAGGCCTCTGGTTGGGCCAAGGTGACTACCGAGGATCTTGGAGAACGCATCCAAACTTTTGCGATAGCCATGGCAGAGCTCGTGGGTGTCGATGAGGTCGAGAGGGCTGGACTTCCATAGGGGGCGCCACCGCCGGGAGAGGACGGTTGTCCGCGCCCCATATTTGATTGGGAGGAGGGAGATGATGACTGTCAACATATCATCGGGGAGGCTGCTGATGAAGTCTAGGCCTGCTGGAGTCGCTTGCGGTTCTAGCTCGCCCCCCTCCGCTTGTTGGCAGCCCCATTCTCCACCTCCGGAGTCTCCTTGTCAGCAGGGCTTTCTGATAGAAATGGGAGTACAGGGAATATTTAGTTAAAACAGGGCAATAGAAAGGTTTATTGGTAACTAGAAGTCATTAGGTAGGAAAGTAAGAAAAGGGAATAATAGTTGGTTGCTTAAATACTACAGAATTCATTTGATATTGCTGGGTAAGTCAACATGTAGATAGTTGAAAAGAAAACTTACTTCGAACAAAGTCTGGACGGATGATATCGTCGGGGAAGTTACCATATATCTCATGACCAGGCCCTTTTATGTGCAGTGCAATTCCAGTGCCAGCTTGCAGTTCATAAAACTTAGCAATTTCTCTCCGAAAGCCAGTGCCAAAATAGGGGTCACCGCATTCATCAAGTCTTACAGTAGCAACGATTGTAAATCCATGGTTTGTGTGCAGTATGACATCCCTGCAGTCTCGATTTGTGTAAAAGGAAAGATTGTGCACTACAGATTCTGTTGCATAGCAAGGGACGCACTGCAGAAAATGGTAGGATTGTTAAAGAAAATATGCTAACATGCAAATATGAGCCCAAATTGAAAGAACTGTACAGCAATCGAAATTGAAGGACAAAAATTTATAATTAAACAAATAGGGTAAACATGATGTCATGGAAATATGAGAGTAATCGAAAGAACAATACATCATTAATTTGCCTAATATAGAAAGAAGAGGGGGAAAATCCCCTTTGACGTATATGGTGCATGTGGCACCTTTTATCCAAATGTAGTAATATTTAGAATATGTTCAGGAAAGTAGGCCATGCCAGACGATTTAGGGTGAGATTGAACATACCGCGCGCATCCTCAAGTCATATGGTACGGTGAGATGGAATGTCTGGCGGAGGCCGCAAGGTTCTGATGTGTCCGCGCACTATACACTCTATGAACGGAAGAAAATCCTCAAATCAGCTCGAATAAAAATGAATTCATGGCGATTTCGGCCGGGTGATTAAAGGAGGCAGATGAACTGGGATAAGAGATGAGATAATATCTCATTAAATTAGTTACCTTGTTGTCCATGAGAAAGAACCCTCAGTACGGCAGATTCCCCAACCGAGCGGAGCTGGGTCGACCGTGAGCAGCGTCGAGAAAGTGGATGGCGATAGGCGGCGGCAAGCGAAAGTGGCAAAATGCGGTGGGCTTTGCCGGCAGCCAGGCGGCGGCGGCAGGCGTCGAGCTAAGTGTTTACCTCCGCGATAGGTGGTGCCATGCATAGATGTGGAGGAGCTTGTGTAGGTGTGAATGGGGACTCGAGGGGGTGGCGGGCGGGTTGAGGGTTTTTGTGATGTGGGGATGGTGGAGGTTTTCTTTTTTCTTTTTTGAATTGGGTGGTGAGGGTTTTCTGTCCCACAAAGAATTTTGGAGGCGACGGTTTGCTAGAGCCAACCGTGTGTGATTGACGCAACAGGCAATATGAAAGTCATTGCACACGGTTCCAATTTTGGGAACTGTGTGTGATTGACGTGCTACCTTCGTCCTGGTTTATTGGCCCCCTTTGTAATTTTTACCAAATATTTAACTAATAAATGTTTATGCATGTCACCAAAAAATATATCATTGAACACTATGCTCAAATACCCATCCAACGATATAATTTTTGCCGACCTGCACTAACATTTTGTCAGTTAAATCTTTGGTCAAAATTTAACACAAATTACAAAGGGGACCAATAAACCAAGATGGAGGTAGATTCCATCAACCGAACTGATTGCATCCATATCCCACGGTTAGACATAAGTAAACATAGATTAAACATACTCAGACATAGATAATAAGCATACACGTACACAAGCATAGTTCAATCATAAGTACACAGTTCAACCATCATTAAGCATATACTCAAGCATACATAGTTTGATCCCACATCTCACCTCACATGCCAGCACGACCCTGAAGCTTCTCCAGGTACTCGGCATACGCGTTGTGCGCCATCCTGCGAGAATACTTCTGCTTGAAGGAGCCAACGGCCCGTCCTCTTGCATGCGCCAGTACACTTAGATACGCGTCATGAAGCTTGTGGTTGCAAAATGGACATCCATAGCCGCCGTTCTAGGTCCTAATACGCCTATTATGCTTTCCCGCATAAATCTCCCTCGGGATTTGCCTCTTGTACCTCCTCTAGCCATCTTCATCCTCGCTATCCACATCGTCATGCAACACCTATACAAATAGTAAAACAAATTTGGCATCAAATGAATGATTACATGCCATGAAGTAGGATTAGGAATTTATGGCTATTTATTTATACATCTCCAGAGATTATGGTTCAATTTTTAAGCACAACCATCTATGTCTAAACGAATCTTGAAGAAAATAATGGCACAAACATATGTAGGTCATTCAAAATCAATTGTCAAGTCCTGGCTATGAATTATTAGCACGAACACTAACCCTAGTCGAATTACTAGCAGAAATCATTTGCACAGATGAAACAACTAATCACTTATCACTTGTACCATTCAAACCATCAATACACTACACGGATCTAACGAAACTTACTCAGATTTCATGGATTGGGAGAGTATAACCACAAGATTTCTATTCCAAAATGGGGGAGACAGGAGTAACCAGAGAAACCATATGATCTATTTGACACATAAATGGGTATAGATGACTAACCAGTTGTCCGTCGTCGTCGGAGTCGTCGCCGGAGTGGTCGTCGGAGTCGTCGCCGGGGTCGTCACCAGAGTCGGTGTGGAACTCCGTCTCCGGCTGTGGAAGCTCGACGCCGTCGACGACGTCAGGGTGCATCGATAACTCGCCGGTTGTGACGGCAACCTCTGTCTCCATCTCCACATCGTGCTCCAGTGATTTAGCAGCCCCGGTGTCGCCACTCCCTCTGATGGGGCGCTTCGGCGGCATCCTCATACACTGACGGCTTTGAGGACTGAGAGCGGCATCGAGGATGCAAGCGAGGATTGTGTGTGTAGCGAGGATGGGGGGTGCTGCCGCTCGGGCACACCATTAATATGGAGTTGTGGTAGAGAGGCGGGCGGCGGTCAAACCGATGGCTCGCCTCTCGGTGAGCCTGCGCACCGGACTGCTGGCATGCCTACCAAAGTTTCATACTGCTACTCGCATGCCCCCAGTGACACTGCGCAACGAGCACGCCTCCGTCAATTCACACACCTGCACGCACGCCTCCCGGTCTGCCTACGCGGTGGACTCCTCGCATGTGTCCCATCAACTCACGTCTGCTCGCACGGCACATGGGTCGCGCGGCGACACGTATATTGTTTTTCTATTTGGATGATTAATGCTGCCGCTTTATTGCTTAACCGAAGCATGACATGTATCCATTGTTGGTCTAATGCTCATGGTTCGAATAAATAATCCGTTTGGGATATTGGTTCTCAATTATTAATAATCTCCCGTTTGGAATTAGGCAAAGATTACATCAAAACTGGTCACAAATTTGACAAAAAGTACAATGCCACTTTGTATTGGTGTCCATATGACAACAAGGTAAGTTTCATGAACGTCAAATTAGTTTTGGATGTACTAGAATTTAAAAATCAAGATTCTCAATGTTTGAAATTTGTTGCAGGGGGAGTAAACATGCACTCAGTGAGACACATGTGTTTTTGCAATCCATTTAGGTGCACTGTCACGTGTGCATGTAGCTCAAATTTGATTTTTGCACATTATACCCATAGAAAATCAATCAATTAATGTACTAAAACGTCTTAATGATCTGTATGATTTTTTCGAAATTAAAACATCCCTCCTTTGGTAACATATGTTCATCGCGGGATAATTAATTTAACATGCATGGTAGTTGCGCTGGATTCATGGTGTGTGTGTGGGTGTGTGCGTCTGGGGGTGGCGGGTGGCTCGCACTACACTACGAGGCGTGAGCCACCGTGTGGGTTGGCTGTTTTGTCAGGCAGGCCGGTGCCACATCAGAGTCGTGAATTCGTTATCTAAAACATTACACAACCCTTTCATACATACATGTTTTGGCCACATGCAGTCGATGGTTTTCCTACACGACACTCGATACTCGCGTGTGAAGCTTTCTGTGGGCCTGTGAGGTCTTCGTCCATCACTTTGATGAATAGCCGGCAATGAGGTTAATTTGACTAGCAAGGTAGAATCTTTTTTGTTTGTGTTATGGTAGTATATAGTATGCGTCGAAGAGGTGGGAGGAGACTAGCATATATACTATATGTACACGTCCGTGAACAAGTACACCTCACTCATTGTCGGGACTTTTCGGTTTCCGAGGCACGTGCCACATCAAAATTGTGAAATTGGCTATTCAAACATCACACAATACCTCTTTGGCCCACATGCATGCACGCAGTGGTTATCCTAGCTAGGACACTCACGTGTGATGCTTCCATCTGTGGGCCCACGAGCCCATCGTCGATGCATGCATGCGTCACTTTGACCTACATCGGGAGAGGTTAATTAATTTCACCATCGATGAGGATTCTTTTGGGTTGTACATATTACGGCAAGAGCATATAGTATGCGGTGAAGAGGGGGGAAGGGGACCATCATATGTAGTACGCTTCATGAACCTCGCTCTGTGTGGGTGCATGGTTTATAGTTTTTGAGGCATGTGGCACATCAAAGTTGTGCATTTTTGGTATTCAACATATATATGTTTGGCCCACATGAAAAGCGGTGGTGGTTGTCCTCTCGCACCCACTTAAGCGGTTATCAGCGATATCGATACTTTCCATATGTGGGCCCGCTTGGTCCATCACTACTTTTTATCCTGACAACACAAGAGAGGTTAATTTGACTTAGGAGGGGATTTTTTTGCTTGTAATAAGGTATATATATATAGGTCATGCTCTGGGATGACACACATGATATAGTTTGAGCACACACACATGCATGTGTACGCATGAATCCCTCCCATCGAGTCGAAGTGGCTAGTACAACGACACGTCATGAACCGATCTCGCTCTATGTGGGGAGCTAGTGTATGATTTTTGATGCACACGCCACATCAATGTTGTGAAATGTTATTCAAACATGAATGCACGCATCACCTCCATACATATGCATGTAGTGGTTGCCTTCGAACGATACACTCCCTCGCGTGGCTATTGGCGATAAGCCTATATATTCGTGGGCCCGCGTGGACATCCATGATCACCTTGACCGACAACAAGATAGGTTACCATGGCGGATTCTTCATTTGGTTCGTGTTATCGTAGTATAGGTCATGGTGAGGTTCAGACCTAATTAAGTTTGAGTGCATATACTATGCAGGCGTGCATGCATGAATCTCCGTCGTTGGCTTGAAGTGTGGTGTAACATACATATGCATCGTCAACCTAACCCTCACTCGGTGTGGGGATTTCTATTTCAAAATCACGGTGCCACATCGAAGTTGTTCCATTGTTACTCAAAAACACACCTCTCCATACATATGTTTGGGCCACACGCATGCAATGGTTGTCTTCGGGGACTATCTACTTGCGTGATTATTGGCGAGCTAGCCCATCTCCGGGGTCGCATGGATGGCCATCACTTTGACCAACAACAAGAGAGAGGTTGTACGACCAAGGTGGATTATTCTTGGTCCGTTTTACGATCCATCTAGGTGAGAGATGCCTCTCTGGCCCACCGACTGAAAATGTGTGTGTGGGGGGGGGGGCTGCTACTTCGCACTTTGCTAGGTGAACCTCGGTTGGGGAGCATGCATTCATAGCTTAGGATTCCCTTCGTGGCGACACG
>NC_057811.1:208834369-208875147 GCF_018294505.1 Triticum aestivum | reverse complement strand
GAGGGAGCGGGGGGGTGCTAGCTACTTCACACTATGCTAGGTGAACCTCGGTTGGGGGGCATGCATTCATAGCTTAGGATTCCCTTCGTGCCGACACGAGGGAGGGGGCTGCTAGCTACTTCACACTTTGCTAGGTGAACCTCGATTGGGGGGGAGGGGGCATGCATTCATAGCTTAGGATCCCCTTCGTGCCGACACGAGGGGTGGGGGTGGGGGCAAGCAATACCATGCGCTTGGCGAGATAGGTGCCACATTGAAGTTGCATTTGGTATTTGAAAATCAAGCCACCCTTTTCATACATAAATTTGGTCCACATGCAAGTGTGTTCGTGTTCTGACCCTCTCCCGCGTCATTTTTCGCCAAATTTATGAACATTGGACAAGTCGGATGACGCTATAGACACGGTTCACTCAAACTAACCGTGTGCCACATCGGTGCCCCTGTCACGCACACATCTGCACAGTACATTGGGCTCCACGAGGCTTCCCCTCTCAAAAGTATCAAACCGCCTGCAGCTTTTTTCTGTTTGATAACACACGGTTATTGTGTTTCGACCGTGTGGGATGTTTCTTGTTCCCAATCCCGCCTACATCCCTAGAAAATATCGGCCCGCCTCGAGGGTTTTTCTGTTTCATAACACACGGTTGTTATCTCCGGACCGCGTGCGATGTTTCTTGTTCCCAATCCCGCCTGCATCAACTCGAAAATATCTGCCTGGCTCGAGGGTTTTTCTGTTTCATAACACACGGTTGTTATCTCCGGACTGTGTGCGATGCACCATCATCAAAATTTTCAATAGCCCCGCCATTTCACTCCTGCGTTTGACTCCCGCATAGTAAAATTTTCAGTACCCACGTCATTTCCTCAAACACCCCCACCCCCCCACACACACACCCTCCCTCGCTCGAAACCCTAGCAAGGTCCCCGCCGCCGCCGCAAGGCCTCCCTTGTCAACATCTGTCGGTTTGCCCGTGCAGCTTACCCATCGATCTCCATACCCAGGCCGCCCTGAGTTTCTTAGATGACGCCTGCCAAATGCCCCCTTTCCCACAGATCCCCATCCCCATCCCCACCCCCACTCCAGAGCGTCGTAGCCTAAGCCCGGCTACACTTCCCGTGGAGCTCGAGGAGCGACTGGCCCAAAAGAGGTGTATCGCGGTCTCTTCACCCGATGTCGCCGATGAAGCTGACGACCATTACTGGCGGCAGGCACTCAAGCAGCGGGCTAGAGTATGCAGGCATGTCTCGGCTGCCGGCTACGACATCGAGGTCATCAGCAGCGACGGCCTGAGGCGGGCTATGTCACAGGTTAAGTGGCCCACCCCAACCCCTTGGGTTAAACCGCCGTCGATCTCATCCATGGCCCCGCCGCTGATCTCTCTGGCTCCCTGTCAACAATTTGCCATCCTACATCGCCATTGAGCCCCTTTGTCATTTCTGAAGGATAGGTTCTACGATGCTGGCTTGGGATCCACAGCTTCCAAGTCAGACCCCATCGACGGCGACCACGAGGAGGGCACCCTCTTTTGCTCTTCCAAAAGGAAAGAGCCCAACTGCTCTTCCAAGGGGAAAGCGCCCGTCTGCGACATCAGGGAGGGTACCCTACAGCCATGCTCTTCCAAGGGGAAGGAGCCCATCTGCGACAACATGGAGCGCATCCAGGGTCCATGCTCTTCCCACGGGAACGAGCCCATCTGTGACAAGTGAGGAAACCCATGATTAGTTTTTCCATGCCTCTTCACAGGGGGAAACCCATGATTTATTTTGTTGAGTCCCTTTTGTAGTTAATTGCTATATCTGGTTGTTTGCAGTATGCCTTGTTTTATTTCAGTTGTTCACAATGTGATGTTGTATATGTGCAATTATTTATTATGCAGTACATTTCATCAATCCAGTTTTAAACATACCGATAGGAATGCATATATTTGCTTGCTGTTAAGCCTTTTATAGCTAGCATATGCCTCTTCTAAAGATTTTTGATTGTTCGGTTGTTTGTAGTTAGCATATGTCCAGTTTCAAATGCTATCTTTGGTTGTTCATAGTATGCCTTGTTTATTCCAGTTATTCACAACGTGATGTTCTATATGTGCAAGTATGTACTGTGCAGTTCAATTTCATCACTACCAGTTTCAACAATACCACTATGAATGACTACATTTGGTTGCTGCATCTTGTAGTTAACACGCTTTTCCATTTCTATTTAACAATAACCAGTGTACTTAGACCGGCACAATACCAGTTTGAATGACTATGTTTGCTTGTTGTTAAATGTTAGGCTTGTTGCAGTTAACACACCTTTCCACTTGTTTTGCTTTACTAGCATGCTTAAACCTGCACACTGAAGCTATCTTTTGGAGATTATTTTGTCTGCCATGGATAATTTTGGTTGATATTTAGCCTGTTGTGCTTAACATGCTCCTCGATTTACCTACACAGGACAATTTTGGGAATGACTGCTGTTTTCCATTGAGGTTAGTTTCATCCCATGGCTTATATATGCTCACTGTTCAGGATATCGGTAGCTGGTACCATATAGGCCGGGGGCTGATAAGGGACTAATCGGTGAATCGGACTTTTAACTGAATATATCTACAACTCATTTATCATTAGGTTAACTAGGGCCATATGTAATATATCTGATGCTACATAGCAACATGCACTGTACTTAATGTCTAAATATGCAATCCTAGGCTACATAGCAACAAGGAAGAGTGTTACATTAATGTTCTGATGATGTCTAGATATACGTAGAAGAGCAGCAGCAACAACAACAACAACACATCCCTGTTTGGATACTCAACTTAGCTAGAGGTTAGAGTTAGTTTCTAGCTCATGACTAACCCTGAACTAACTCCATCCAAAGAGTTGTTTGGATGGCAGGGTTAGATTGACAATAAATGCACTAGGAGAACTAGCTCCAATTAGCACCTCTTGGGTTGGATAGTTTTTTTGGGTGGGTTATAGATGCAACTAGCTAAAACTAGGCCTCATGTTTAGATATACTTAGGGCTATTTGAGCCCGAACTAGCTCAAACTAACTATAACCCATGGATACAGCAGCAGTTAGTCAGCCGATAATTTGTAAGAATGCACTAAACTCCTTCCGGCCCATAATATAAGATGTCAATTCATCTAATATGTGAGTATATTGGATGTTATAAGATATTATAAAAGAGTGTTGTACTACATCATTGTGCAATTGTTGTTTAGCTTCTAATATTAACTTGGTGCTTTTAGGTACATATGTCATTGGTAAAGATCCGCGCTTCGACCCTTTCTGCGTATGGGGCAATGATATATCGATGAACGAGCATCAAGTGAGGAAGCTAATAAAGATTGTTAGTAAAATGGGTCCAAAGATGGCAATTAAACTATATGTTTACACTTTATCCAAGACAACAACGAACTGTAGGATGGCAAGTAAGAACTCTGCAGCCTTCTTTTTACTGCCCATAATGAGTTGTGTTACATGACGATGTCTGAATCTTTTTCCTTTGCAGTGGTTGCCAAAGCAGTTTACTCAAGATTACCTCTCAAACAATATGATTGGTGGGCATGCAAAAGTTAAAGTATTTCTACCAGAACACGATGATTATCTAGATGTTTTCATGAAGACCGTGAAGGATGGGTGGTCGGCCATCACAAGGGGTTGGACTAGAGTCGTGCGTGCCTTCTGCATGGAGGAGGGCACAATATGGGCATTCCGCTTCACCTTGTTCAGCAACCAGAATGTATTTCACCTCTTTCATTACCGTATTTAATAGTACAAGTATACAACTATGGTTCATCATTCTTTATTTGGTTCTTATGTAATTCTTGAGCATATGTAAATATGAATCAAATAATGCATTGGTTGTTTGAACCTGATGGATATGAATAAAGCTATAGCATACAGTCAAATTCAAATTCAAATCCGGTACAATTTGAAGCAGTAGCAATTAAATTACGGTGAAATTACGCTCTCCAGGTCGTTGCAGCACACACGGTTGGTAAAACACAAACGTTTGCGATATACACCATAATCTGAGACGATTCATAGAGAGGAAACATGTGCAAGCATGCACACAGTTGCCTTTTGCAAAGCGTGTGCGATGTCAGACAATATCACAAACGGTGGCAAACTAAACGTTTGTGTTAGTTGCCTTATCGTACACGATTCGCAACCATGAACTTTTTCTGATGAAGTATGCATCGTAAACATTGCCCCACAGAATAGCGTGTGCGATATTTGTCGTGTACGACGATGTTATGACGGTCCGACGTTTCGTAATCCTGTCCGGCACTCATATGATGATTAGGTAATCTTCTTAATTAGTTATCGCATATGGTTTGGGAAAAGCAAATTTGTGTGATTGTATGCTTATCACACACGATCCTACACATAAAGCTGTGTGGGATGTACATACGAACGGAAACGTTTTCCCTGGATTGACTGTGTGGGATGTACATAAGATCGGAAACGTATTCTTGGATTGACCGTGTGTGATATACATACGAACGGAAACGTTTTCCCTGGATTGACTGTGTGGGATGTACATAAGAACGGAAACGTATTCCTTGGATTGACTGTGTGTGATATACATATGAACGGAAATGTTTTTCTGGGATTCACTGTGTGGGATGTACATACGAATGGAAATGATTGGGTTTCGATGCCTCGCCCGATCGCACACGGCCCCAGCCTGTGTCCCAGGGGGCCTATCCCCGACCATTTCTGGGTCGTGTGGGAAGGACCCCCCTATCGCCCACATCACTTGGCGACGGTTCCAAATGCCGTCACCGAAAAGGGTTAAAAACCATTTGTATAGCACCAATGCTTACCAGTGAAAGCAGACAAAAGAAGAACAGATCAACTCTTGGATAGTAGTAAACTTGTAATTTAATTTCCATGTTTGATCGTACTGGTGTTGGATGATCCTTGTTGGACTCTTATTTGTACATATTTTAATTTAATGAAAATATCGTAGAACTATTGTTCTACGGTTTCGGCTAAAAAAACCCTGTTGTGCCACTCCGACGTCCAGATCAAACGCCGCGTGAAGTAGGACCGCCCTCCCCGCCGTGTAGTTGCGTCAAGGAGTAGCCATCCTCCCCGCCTCGTCGGCATCCAGGAAACCAGTGGCGCCCGTTCGCCGTGATTAAGGATGAGGTGTCCTCCGCACCATCCAAGCCACGTCCATGCGTGAGTACTACCTCCAGGGCACTGAAGCCGGCGACGCGTCCTCCTCCACGGCCAACAAACAACACACAGGCTGGGAGAAGCGCAATGCCAAGCACAGGGCGACATTGCAAAGAACAAGGTGGCCCGACCTGGGTGCTCGCGGACACCGTGCTTGCGAAGGATTGTTCCATCGACCGGTCCCCAACCACCGAGCAGTCAGACGCCTAGTGTCGGTGCCGTCTCAGTGACGAACTCCTCAAATTGGGGTTGGCAAAGTCTTAGACCATTGGTGTCGCCGAAGAAAAGCGACACTAGGCGGTGGAGGATGCGGTGTAGCGTCTGCACCATGAGAGAAGTGCCGCGGCCCATACATGTTGTGATGCCTGGTGGGCCTTCCATCATTGGCGCGACGACGACGAAGATGATGGCTCGGACGGTGGTAGGCACGACAAGGGCATACAACGACACATATGAGGATGGAAGTGCGGCTGGCCTCGAAGACCATGCCTACGAGGTCACCATCCGGTACCTTGCCTAGTTGGCATAGTTTATTTTAAATTTAGGTTAAACTTTTTAAGTATTGTTTGTGTGTAATATATGAAACTTTGTTAATTTCATTCATTTAGCTTAAATATTGTTCTTATTTGTGTTGGTTCTGAAATGGGTTGGACATTTGGTGACTAGGGTTGAATGGCCGGCGCTCAGCCAACTGTCCATAGACATTTGGTGATGTCCAATAGGTGATCCACCTTGGAGTTTCCCTAAGGCCATCTCCAAGGGCATTCATCAATTTTTTTCTCCAACATCCCTATAAAATTTCTCTCTAAAGTCACATACATATTTCATCAAAACATAAGCACATACATACACAATGCGTACAAATTTTCTCTCCAAGGCCATGAGTACACAATATTAAATAAATACATTTGAACAAGCATATATATATACAAACCCTAGAAAAATTCTATCTAAAGTCACATACATATTTCACCAAAAAATAACCACATACATACACAATGCTTACAATTTCTCTCTCTCTCTAAATCCATTAGTACACAATACCAAATACATTATCACAACAACTATATATTGTTTCTCAACCAAATGTACCCCAAAAAATCTTCAAACAAGTTAGGAAAATCTAGTCTTAGGTTCCACGAACTACCAAAAATGCATCTAAAATAGAAACTTTTGATCGATAAATTTTGGAGGAATAGAGGGAGAATACCTCAACCAACTTTGGGAGGATAAGATCCATGGATTTTGGCGGTAAAACGAGCGGATCTGGGCGGGTTGTTGGAGAAGGAGAGAGTACCGTCCCTTTGTTCATCCATGGTAGCTGTGGCAGAAGAACCGTGTGGAGTGCGAATGGGCTGGGTTGATGGAGAAGGAGAGAGTGGCGACCCTTTGTTCGCCCCACGGCCACTGACATATTCGGGTCAGAAATGCGAGGAGCTCAGGCATTTCTAAAAACATGTCACACTTTGGTGTTTCCTCCTGCCACGTAGGCGGTCCACAGTGACCTGACCAAGTTGTGGGCCATCCCAGAAACGCGACTCACTTTGACATTTATATGTTGACCCGAAAGGCTATAGGGTTGGGCGTTTCTTAAAAGGGTCAGATCATGCTAAAATTTATTTGGAGGATCATTACGTGCCAGAGATTTCCGACAAGGTCAGGGGAGTGATTCTGACTCTACAACTTCAACCTAGAGGACCTGTTGTAGTTGTCAGTGAAGGGGTGATGAGGACATCCCTACTACAGTTACACCCACAATCCCTGGTGCTACACATACTGGACCAATTACTAGAGCTCGAGCACGCCAATTAAATTATCAGGTACTTTTGTTTCTTGGTAACGATTTTAATGTTCATAAGAATATGATGCTGCCTAAATTGGATACTTTTGTTTTGCTTCCAAATAAAGGGCCCGACATGGACAAGAAGGATAAACATTGGAGCATGATCAAGCATGGAGATGATGACGTGCACAAGGGGAACAAGAGCAAAGTGTCTGGTGGAGTCTTCAACACTTTGGAGCCACCATGATGACATACGAGTACATGGATGAAAATATACAAGATGACCTTTCATAAATTCAGTCAATAGTTTAATATAGGTGTTTCGTCACCTTATTTTCGGGCTAGGCCCATGTAATCTCGAAATGCACTTAATAGGCTGGTTTTATGGTTCGTATTAATAGGAAAATGACTTAGGACAGAATTTAGTCCCACCTTGCCAAGGGTGGACCAAATTCCTCTCTGTCTCCCTATAAATATAGCCCTGAGGGGGTCGTTTTAGACTTGGGTTTGTTTAGATTAAAGTTCGCCATTCTGCAACACGCCTACTTCATTTGTGTCCAACGACCAGGCCAAGACATTTCAAAACTCCACTTGATTAATAAAACTTTCCTCTTATATTCGCAATATCCAGATTGCAATCTCAGTTTCTTGCTTGTTCTTCGTTTGCCTGTAGGAAATAGACCCTCATGGTCAGGTTAATTGTGCTCCGGTGTGGTCAATAACCTCTCGGGGTTGATTTTGCGATTGCTAAGGCATGACGTCTTGGCACGTTCGTAGTTGGACTGTCAAACTCGACTTCCACCAAAACGATAGCTACCATCTCATTAAAAGACGGGACACCTTTGCCTCTATCAGGTGGTATCAGATTTCCAGGTTGCTCGGTGAGATTTTACCAGCTTTCATAGCCCATATTGCATCTGTTCTTCATACCTACAGTCCATGAATAAATCCAAAAGAATTAGGGTTAGTTCATCATATCTGAACCAATCTGAGCCTTTGCACAATCTTTTCAGTGTTTTTGCTTTGTTGAATGTGTGGTTGCATCATCATGTCGAATTGCTGGTCTTAATGTCTAGTCAGTTAGAGTTTCGAGTTATATTCATAGGTTGTCACGCCGCCGCTGCACCATCGCCATCACCCACGCTGCACCATCGTTTTCACCATTGCCATATACCACCATCGTAATCACCGTTGCCATATACCACCAGTCATCATCACCGCTGCCATATACCACCATTGCATATCCGCCGCCAATCTGAGTCCATATACACAACCACATATCTGTCGCCTTCACGCCAATCCGCGTCCACCTCCATCATAGATTCACCACCAGTCCGTGTTCCATCGCCCTACATATATCCGCCACCAGTCAGAGTTTCACCAAATTCATCCCCGCCACCAGTCCTTGTCCAAGTACAATATTTGGTTCTCTGTTATCGATTTCCAGATCACGCCATTCTACGTGTCGTGACCAACTTGGACTCCCCAACTTCCATGACACTCGTAGAAGAAAAATAGTTCAAGTTTCAAAAAATACTAAGTCTGGAAAATTCTGGCCAGGCATTTTTTAGACCGTTTGTAGACTTTTTCGAGAAAAATTTGTTGCAGGGCCAAAAAAGAGGAAAATTTGAAACAAAAGTGAAAAAATAGAGAAAAAAGAAAAAAGATATTCAAAGTGTGCTTCACCCTTATTTACGTGTCGCGGCATGATTTTGTTAGTGTTCTAGGCTCGCATCTCTAGTACGGTGTAGCCTAGGACCAGCACAGTACCGTCGTTGAGCGTTTATTTAACTTCGCATCTCTGAATTAATTATTGTTGACCCTTTTTGCCACCATATAGTAAGCCTTCCCAGCTCCACATATCATCTACACCGTGCGTTTGAAACCACCTGGCAATCGCTTTATCCAAGCTTTGAGAGCGTTGATACAAAGGTTGCCAACGATCACCGCCTGCTGCTTGGTAAGAACGGGTAAGAATTTGTGATTAGCTTGATGGATTTGTGACTCTCCATCACACAACCACCACCACTTCCTAGTAGTCTGTAGGACATATTCTTGTGTCTTTCTATTGTTGCTAACCATGCCAGGATCACAAGCGCAAGAGATGGATTGGGGGAACATGACAAAGAAGGAATTACATGGTAAATTTCAATAAATGTTGGGTGAAGAGGTGCAAGACGCGATGAGCAGGTTTGGAAAGGCACTGGAGATGATAGATGACATTGAGAAGACAATTGACACCAAGTTGGGTGCCAAGTTCGATGAAGTGCTCACGCGTCTACCACCACCTTCTGCCCCTGCTGCACTGTTGCAACACCAACAACAATCACCTCCACGTCATGATCCAGTAGGATGAGCAAAGCGTGTTCCTCTTGAGGAACGCCAACATTCTGGTGCCGCTGCAATAACTGCTGATGCTTTTGTGGCTCCTGCTGCTACTGCCGAGGAGGAGAACGAGATGAGGTTGTGCAAAATTAGAATTACGTGCAACCACGAGCACCACCACCAGGTCGTCAACATGCATATAATCACAGTGGTAGGGATACACCACCATCTTAGGTACGATATCATGACCATGTTCCTAAACTAAAATTGAATATTCTGTCATTTGAGGGTAGATACATTCCTGATGTATGTCTTATTTGGGAGTTAGAAACTGAACAACGTTTTACATGTTTACAATATCCCGAGGATAGATGTGTTGCTGCTGCTGTTTGTGCTTTCACTAGTTTTGCTTATGTTTGGTGATCTGAACATTGTATAGCATGATAATATCCCAACTACTTAGGCTACATTGAAAACTGCTATGCATACTTGTTGGGTTCCACCATATTATCAACATGAATTACTCCAAAAATTGCAGTGTTTAAGACAAGGAAAAATTTCTGTAGAGGAATATTACCAGGAATTACAAACTGGCACGATTAGATGTGGTATTGTTGAGGATAATGAAGCTATGCTTGCATGTTTTATGGGTCGATTAAACAAAGATATTCAATGTCACTCATCTTAGAGTATAAGGATTATAACAATATCACTCATTTATTTCATCTTGCTTGCAAAGCGGAATGTTAAGTGCAGGATTGACAGGCATTGGCGCGAACTAATTTTTTTGCAGGTCGATTCATCATGGACACCATGTACATCATCTACTTCCACATGTCCTGCTATAGCACCGCCTACTTCAGCCGCCAACTCCAACCGAGATACAAAAAAGCAGGCACCACCACCATCCGACAAGAGCACACCTTCCGGCCCCGCACGGAGCTCTTCTTCATCCATGGCATCAACAGGGCAAACACATGATGTTATATGTCGTCGTTGCAGCGGTCGAGGTCACTATGTGAGAAAATACCCATCCCAGCTTGTGATGATTGCTACTGAGGATGGCGAGTATGAGTCCGCTAGTGAGTATGATGAGGAGACTTTGACTCTTATTGCATGTGAAGAACACGGTGGATATGATTCTGGACAAGAGACACAATACATGGCTACTGAAGATGCTGA
Source organism: Triticum aestivum (assembly GCF_018294505.1). Classification (NCBI taxonomy): domain Eukaryota; kingdom Viridiplantae; phylum Streptophyta; class Magnoliopsida; order Poales; family Poaceae; genus Triticum; species Triticum aestivum. The sequence goes on along the minus strand of NC_057811.1, from coordinate 208,864,678 downwards.
CAGGTATGAAATTTTAGTTGCTCAACGTGTTTTGAGTGTGCAAGTAACACAGGCTAAGCAAAATTAGAGGCACAATTTGTTCCATATAAAGGGAGTTGTGAAGGAATGTTCTTTTCGCATCATCATAGATGGAGGGAGTTGCAAAAATTGGCTAGCATGGAGATGGTGGAGAAGCTGTCTCTCACCACCAAACCACATCCTCATCCTTACTACAGACAATGGTTCAACAACAGCGACAAGGTTAAGGTAACATGTAGTGTGCGTGTGCATTTAATATCACTACATATGTTGATTATGTTGATTGTGATGTGCTACCCATGTAAGCATGCTCCTTATTACTTGGTAGGCCATGGCAATTCGACAAAACAATTGTACACCATGGTAGAAAAAATCAGTACATTTCTTTCTATTGAGATGAAAAAGAAGAAAAAGTGGATTTCTATTCACAGGCTGCAAAATTCTCATAAGGATAAACACATTACTTTGCTTCCTATGTCTCCTGAACACATCTTAAAAGATGATCTTACTAGAGCTAGTAAAGCAAAACAGGAGCAAAACAAGAGTGAAAATCAGATTGTGGCAAAAGAATTTGAGCAACAAATGAAGCCTAATAACAGACCATCATCTCATGTTGCCTCTGAAACTAAATTGAAAAATGGATGTTTACCTGACACCAAATCTGATATTGATGATCTAGATTTCAGCAAATCTGTTTGCCATGCTTTAGTGTGCAAAGAAGCATTATTTTCATTCAAGGACATGCCTTCCTCTTTGCCACATAATGTCATTAACATTTTGCAGGAGTTCACTGACGTCTTCCCACAAGACATGCCACCGGGATTACCACCTATTCGAGGGATTGAGCATCATATTGACTTAATTCTCGGTGCATCACTGGCCAACTGTGCGACATACCGTACCAATCCAAAGGAGATGAAGGAGATTATGCGTTAAGTACAGAGTTGCTCGACAAAGGTTATATACGTGAATCCCTTAGGCCTTGTGTTGTTCCTATTATTCTAGTGCCAAAAAAGGATGGTACATCGCGTATGTGTGTTGATTGTAGATCCATTAATAATATTAATATTCGTTATCGTCATCTTATTCGTAGGCTAGATGATATGCTTGATGAATTGAGTGGATCTACAATATTCTCCAAAGTTGATTTGCGTAGTGGATACCATCAAATTCGTACGAAATTGGGAGATGAATGGAAAACAACATTTAAAACTAAGTTTGGCTTATATGAGTGGTTAGTCATGCCTCTTGGATTAACTAATGCACCTAGCACTTCCATTAAATTAACGAACGAAGTTTTACATGCTTTCATTGGATGATTTGTGGTAGTCAATTTTGATGATATACTGATTTATAGCAGATCTTTGGAGGAACATTTGGAACCAAGTTCGTCATTAATGATGGATCTATGTTCCGCGCTGATAAGTTGTGTATTCTAGCAAGCTCCGTTCTTCTTTTGTTGTTGCAGGAGCCGCATGGAGGAGGATTAATGGGACATTTTGGCGTGAAGAAGATGGAGGACTTGGTTGCTACGCATTTCTTTTGGCCAAAGATGAGACATGATGTCGAGCGTTTTGTTGCTCGCTGCGCTACATGTCAAAAAGCTAAGTCACGACTCAATCCTCATAGTTTATATTATGCCTTTGAATGTACCTAGTGTTCCATAGGAGGACATATCTATGGACATTGAATTAGGTTAACCTCGAACAAAGAAGGGGAGGGATAGCATATTTGTTGTCGTGCATAGATTTTTTGAGAATGGCACACTTCATACCATGTCTGTCAGTGGGAAACGACACCTATGGGATCACAAGAATCCCTACTACGGTTGCCGGGGCGCAGGGTTGCAAGAAAAGCAGGATTAGTAATCAGCACAAGGATCGTTTACCCAGGTTCGGGCCGCGAGGATGTGTAAAACCCTAGTCCTACTTCGGTGGGTGTATTGAGTGTTCTTGAGCCCTTGAACTAGCTACGGTGGCTGAGTAGTTCCAAACAGCCGAATCCTTCTCCAGTACGCCATGGGCCTCCTTTTATAGTCGAAAGGGGCTGCCACAGTGGCACACAGGAGGTGGAAAGGCATACAGTACTGCGAGCTTATCGCTCGTATTACAGAACAAGACGCATTTAATGCGTTGCTTAGGTGTCCCCTAGCTTTATTGGGGACGGGGGCGAGGCCCATCCTGTCCGCTGCCGCTCCCACTCGCTTCGACGCGCGCCCTGGCCAGCGATGCATGCGGCGCCATGTAGGCAGGCAAGCAGCTGAGGTGGCGCGGCGGTAGGGTCTTCACGAAGATCTGCATGCCGCCATGCATGTGCTTGCTGATCTGGTCTGGGAGCTGCATGTTGCCACGCAGGTGCCCGCCCAGCTGGTTGGGCTGGCAGCTGCATGCGAACGGCGGTGGAAGCTTGGCTGGTGCGGCCCTAGCGGTGGCCCTGCTGGCGTTCATGGCAAGGGTCTTGCCGGGTGGCCCGGCAAGGGTCTTGCCGTGATGCGCAGTCGTCCCCGGCAAGGATCATACTGGGGGTCTTGTGGCTTTCCTCGGCAAGGATCCTGCCGAGGGTTGCCGTCTTCTGGTCCTCACCTTGATCTCATATATCCATGGTCTTGACAAAGATCTGCATGCTACCACAGAGGTGCCTCCCGAGCCCTGGCCCAATCGTAGCCGATTGGGTTGGAACCTGTGGCTCAAGGGCGGCTCGCTCTGTTGGTGTTTGGGCGTGCTGCCCCGGCAAGGGTCTTGCCGGGGCTGCTGAGGCTGCCCCCGGCAAGGGTCTTGCCGGGGGAAACTGCTCCGTCCCTCTGCTTCTTTGTGTTCTTGGCCTTGGCGTTGCCTTGATCGTCTTGTGTTGGGCTTCGGCTTCTTTCCGGCTTCCCTCCTTTGCCCTGCTACGTGTGGCCGTGGCGCGCGGCTCTGACTGCCCCTCTACAAGTAAAGGGGTACAAAGGTGCGCCCCTACTTTTGTACACCGACAGGAGCCCTCGGGCCTGGGCCACACATAAGCGCGACACGTTGTTGGGCCAGGCCCAGAACGGTGCGCGGGTAGGAGGGGTGGATTTTTACCGTGGTAATTTTCCCGTCTGCTGCGCTTCCCCACGACCCGCGCTGAGCGTGTGACGTGGGGGAGCGGCGCGTGACATGGGCGGCATGCGTGGGGCGGTTCCCGCACGCATGCGTCACATCGTGGTTAATGGGGAAAAGAGGCGGCCCGCGCCTTCCCCGTAAAAGGGAATAACTGCGGGCGCGCTGCTCATTTTACCCCCTTGTGCCTTCTCCAATCTTAGAGCCGCCGCCCCCTTCTCCTTCCTCCCTAAGCTTCGTTGTTGCTCACCGCTGCTGCGTCTCCGCCGCCTTCTGTCTCTCGTTCCCCCTAGCCGCCATGGCGCCCAAATCCACCAAGGGCAAGGGAGTGTCCAAGGACGTCGGAAAGCGCGCTGGCGGTACAGAGGACGCAGCTCGCCTACTTCCCTTCGACGGTCGACGTGTTCGAGCTCCGGGAGGCCTTGGAACCCTTCTGGGGGGTGAAGATGGGGGGAGAGAAGACGAGGCATCCAGCTACGCGCGTCATCCCCGCCAATTGCCCCGAGGATGCACCAAACCGGTACCCTTTCTTCATCGACTACTTCTCCTGTGGGCTCTGTCCTCCCTTCTCCGATTTCTTCAGTGATGTCATGCACACCTACGGCTTCCACTTTTTGGATTTTACTCCAAACGCCGTGGCGTGCATGGCTCTTTTCGTGCACCTCTGCGAGGGCTTCGCCTGGGTCCATCCCAACACGGCGCTTTTCCGCCACTATTTCTCCCCTCGGATCCAACCGGGGGCGCCATCTCTGGTTGCATCACCTGGATCCCAAGGTCCAAGGGGGCGTACCGGGAGGGCGCCATGAAGGAGTGGTGGGAAGAATGGCGGGGCCGGTGGTGCTGGATCAAGGAGAAAGACCCGCCAGCGTTCTGCGAGGTTCGCCGCGTGCCGCCGGTCCGTAGAAGCGATTGGAGCGACGTCGACGCCGACGACGAGAAGCTCACGATCGCCACCACCAGGATCCTTCGGCTCACCGAGGCTGAGCTCACCCTCGAGATGATCGGGGCGGACTTCATCCGCCGCCGCATCGCTCCGCTGCACGACAAGGGGCGGCCGGCCTGGCTCTTCACGAACGCCGCCGACATCATGAGGCTTCGCCCCGGCCTCGACCACAACTTCACGATGATGGGGCACGCTCACTTCTGACAGCGGCTCTTTCAGCTTGACGTGGGCCGCGACGGCGAGGTCGAGCGGACCGGCAAGGATGCGAGGGCCGCCGCGAAGGCCGGCAAGGTTGCCAAGGGGCCCTTATTCTAGTTGCCGGCAGGAGTGGTCCCGCTAAGCAATAACTCATGCCGGACTGACATCATCGCCATGATGCCGCTCTGCAACGCGCATGGCCCCGACCCGAGCTGGGTCGAGCCGGAGGACATCCAGGTGCAGCAGTTCTTCGACTCCTTGCACGAGGGGTACGTCACCGACGAGCCGCGGCTCATCCAGGACACCACCCAGGTGGAGCTGGACTACATCGCCACCCGGGCGGCGGAGGCGAAGCTTGCCGAGGAGGCCGGCAGCACCGGCGGCATGGAGGACAAGGCCGCGGCGGAAGCGGAGGATAAGGAGCTCGCCCAGTGGGCGGAGGCCGCTGGGGAGGCCAGCAGTGCCGGAGCCGGGGCTCCTCTCGTCCAAGACGTGGTCGGCGAGTCGTCGGGGGAGGAGGCCGATGAGGAGGAGGTCGTTGCTGTCGACCTTCCGGCCACGGGAAGCGGGCGAGTCCTGCGGCGGGCCATCTCTGGCGAGCCGGTCCGGCCTGGCAAGGCTGTCCCGTCGCAGCGGGCCCAGGAAGGGTCCGCACGCCAACCCCGGGGCGCGGCGGCGAGGAAGCTGGCAAAGGCCGCAGTGGCGAAGAATAAGGCAACTGCCTCCTCTTCGACCAGGCGTAGCTTGACTCCACCTTCTCCCCCCCCCCCCTCCGGCAAACGTCGGCACGGAGGTCGACTTCGACTACGGGTCCCTCAGCCCAAGGAGGAAGAGGAAGGCAACAGAGGAGGAGATGAATGTCGAGTAAGCAACTTGCTCCTTTTAGCCATCTCTGTTTCCTCAGTCCGTGCCGCATGTCTTGACTTGTTTTCATCCTTGCAGGGATGCGGAGACGCTGGCCCAAAGGGTAAACAGGGCCAAGGCCTCGGCGGGCGGCCAGCCCCCGGCTGGTGCTTCAAGGGCTCCACTGGTGGAGTTGAGCAGCCCGGACAGCAGCCCCCGGCGCAGCCCCCAACGTAAGTTCACCACTCGCCCCTCGTCGACATGTGTCAGGGGTATGATACTTTGGCGCTGACCTTGCCACGTATGCAGGAGGAGAGCAGCAGCAGGAGGAGCCACAGAGGGCCACTCTCAACACGCCGCCCCCATCAACCACACCGCCCCGAGGGGCGTCCACGGCAAGGGCGCCAAGCACCGAGCCCACGCACATGGAGGAGGAGGAGGAGAACTTGGGCGCTGGTGGCTTCGCCTCGGCACCAGATGTTGGCGGGGAGGGGACTTCTGCTTCCCAGCCTGGCACCGGTAAGTCTCTGGCCTTCCCTCCCTGCTCTTTCTCTTCTTTTTGAATCTTTGATCTTGGCTCTACCTCACCCTCTTCTTGATATCCAGATCCTCTCTCGGCGGACCGGGAGGACCTGGACACCGTCATCGAGGACGTGGCCAAGGACGCCGCGGCGGAGGCCGAGAAGATCGCCGCCAAGGAAAACGCCAGTGGTGTTGCGGAGGATGCCGCCAAAGGGCCTGCCAGGGAGCCCGGCAACGCTACTGTCGAGGAGGCTGGCAAGGGGCCCGCCGGAGAGACCAGCAAGGCCACCGCCGAGGAGGAGGTGGTCGATGACCAGCCATCCTCCTCCGCTGCCTCTGGCTCCGGCAAGTATCTAAGGGTGGGCGATGATCTGTTCGTCCACCTTCCAGGCGTGTCGAGCACCAGAACGCCCGTCGAGGGAGAGGTGTTCGACGACGAAGTGCTTGCCGCCTCCGGGCTCGAGGTCATCGACGAGCCAAGCGCTGGTGGCGATGGCTCCCAGGAGGAGCGGCTCCTCTAGGCCATGGGCGCCAGCGTCCGGAAGCTCCAGGCGCTCCACCGTGCCTGCTTGGACAAGGCCAAGTCCAGGATGGCCGTGGCAGAGAAGGCGGAGGCGGACCTCAAGGTGCGCGTCGCCGAGACGCGGACATGGTTCTGCCAAGACTGTGAAGAGCTGAAGACCGCCCAGGGCCAGCTGGCCAAACGCGAGGTTGAGCTCACCATGCAGCGGGCCGACATCGAGAAGGCCCAAGAGACGGCAGAGAACTTGGCCGCCGTCGCCGAGGCTGCCCGGACCCAGCACGAGGCCGCGCTGAAATCCCAGGAGGAGGATCTCGCCAAGCGCGAGGCGGACATCGATGCCAAACTTCGCACCAAGGACGAGGAGGTCTTGTCTTGCAGTCGACCCAAGAGCTAGAGCAGAGCCACAGGGAGGCGCTCGATGCCCAGGCTCTGGTTCACGCCGGCAAGGTGAAGGAGCTGGAGGTGGAGCGGGACGGGCTGAAGGAGCAGGCCCTGAAGTTGTCCCAGGAGAAGGATACGCTCAACGGCGCCCTGACAGAGGCGCAGTGCGCGACCATCAACAGAGCCGGGGAGCTCTCCGAGGCCAACAACTCCATCAAAGACATCAAGCTGAAGCTGGAGGGCCTCGAGGAGATGCTTTCAGAGGCCAAGGCTCAGGAGGAGACCCTGGCCAAGGACCTGGAGGCCGAGAAGCTGCAGCGGAGGAACGAAGCCGCCAGCCACAAGGATTTTCTGGAGGGCGAGAATCGCTGGATCAGCCGCCTCGAGGACGTCGCCGGCAGGATCACCATGCAACTAGCCGCCATGGGGATGCCAAATGTGAGGTACGCCCCAGAGCGCAGTGGGACCACCAACGCCAAGCTGACCCTGTTCTTTGAGGGTGTTCTCGGGGCCCTGGAGCAGTTCCACTCCAATAGGGCAGCTTCACTGGCCGACGAGAATCGGAGGCTCTGCCGGGGTGCCATGACCAAGGTCCTCACCAAGGTGGCGTACTGGAACCCCACCCTTGACTTAGACGCCGCGCTGGACAGCTTGCCGGAGGGTATTGACCTCGCGCCGCTCAGGGAGCGTATCAAGCCCATCATCAGCCTCATCGACGGAATTCAAAGGGTGGAGGGCCAACGCCGGGACTAGGCACCCCGTTTCTTATCGCCGCTGCAGGTTCATGACCAAGACAATTTCTATCTTTAGTTCGAACCGCAGCAACAATTTGATGTAATATAACTTTGTAGTACTTTGATATTATGCATGTTATTTTCCTGTTCGACCTCTCTTTGTATGTCCACCCTACATTTATCAGCTAGGCTTGCCGGCGCGTAAACCCAGGGCGGCGTCTTGAGGACGGATCCCCATTAGCCTGCCGGGTGTGCTTGCTGCCGGGTGAACCACCTTACCGCCCCTAACGCGGCCGCCCGAACTATCGAGCTTGACTCGAGTCAGAATCGAGAGTGTTGCCAGGTGCGGAAGGCTACCCCGCCACTCTCGACGCGACCGCTTGAGCTGTTGAGTGGACTCGAAACAGAACAAGGGCGTTGCCAATCGTGGGAGGGCCCCTTTGCGTGCAGGTTTCCCATAAATAGGTAGGATCTCCATGGATGGTAACCTTATATACAAAAGGAAATAGCTCAAGGCTCTGAATGACTTAGCTTTCCTGCTTGGTTGCCGCGCTGGCGTGCTTCGTGCTCGCAGGCGGTGCCGTTTTCTCCCGGCCATCTTCTCCTTTTAGAAGCCATGGCGATGAAGAACCGCTAGGCTAACTACTAGACCAGATTCTCACAATTGCGCCCCCTACCTGGCGCGCCAAAGATGTCGGTGGGAAACGACACCTATGGGATCACAAGAATCCCTACTACGGTTGCCGGGGCGCAGGGTTGCAACAAGACGAGGATTAGTAATCAGCACAAGGATCGTTTACCCAGGTTCGGGCCGCGAGGATGCGTAAAACCCTAGTCCTACTTTGGTGGGTGTATTGAGTGTTCTCGAGCCCTCGAACTAGCTACGATGGCTGAGTAGTTCCAAAGAGCCGAATCCTTCTCCAGTACGCCATGGGCCTCCTTTCATAGTCGAAAGGGGCTGCCACAGTGGCACAGAGGAGGTGGAAAGGCATACAGTATTGCGAGCTTATCGCTCGTATTACAGGACAAGATGCATTTAATGCGTTGCTTAGGTGTCCCCTAGCTTTATCGGGGACGGGGGCGAGGCCCGTCCCGTCCGCCGCCGCTCCCACTCGCTTCGACACGCGCCCTGGCCAGCGATGCATGCGGCGCCATGTAGGCAGGCAAGCAGCTGAGGTGGCGCGGAGGTAGGGTCTTCACGAAGATCTACATGCCGCCACGCATGTGCTTGCTGATCTGGTCTGGGAGCTGCATGTTGCCACGCAGGTGCCAGCCCAGCTGGTTGGGCTGGCAGCTGCATGCGAACGGCGGTGGAAGCTTGGCTGGTGCGGCCCTAGCGGTGGCCCTGCTGGCGTTCTTGGGAAGGGTCTAGCCGGGTGGCCTGGCAAGGGTTTTGCCGTGATGCGCAGTCGTCCCCGGCAAGGATCTTGCCGGGGGTCTTGTGGCTTTCCTCGGCAAGGATCCCGCTGAGGGTTACCGTCTTCTGGTCCTCATCTTGATCTCATATATCGATGGTCTTGACAAAGATCTGCATGCTACCACAGAGGTGCCTCCCGAGCCCTGGCCCAATCGTAGCCGATTGGGTTGGAACCTGTGGCTCAAGGGCGGCTCGCTCTGTTGGTGTTTGGGCGTGCTGCCCCGGCAAGGGTCTTGCCGGGGCTGCTGAGGCTGCCCCCGGCAAGGGTCTTGCCGGGTGAAACTGCTCCGTCCCTCTGCTTCTTTGTGTTCTTGGCCTTGGCGTTGCCTTGATCGTCTTGTGTTGGGCTTCGGCTTCTTTCCGGCTTCCCTCCTTTGCCCTGCTACGTGTGGCCGTGGCGCGCGGCTCTGACTGCCCGTGCACAAGTAAAGGGGTACAAAGGTGCGCCCCTACTTTTGTACACCGACAATGTCATAAAAGCGATGATGCTACTAATGTTGTTGATTTGTTCTTTTGTGAAATTATTCGCTTGCATGGTGTGCCAAATACAGTTATTTCAGATCGTGATACTAATTTTTTAGCCACTCTTGGAGATGTTTATGGGCTAAGTTGGGACTAAACTGCTTTTTAGTACTACATGTCACCCTAACCTACTGGTCAAACTGAAGTAGTCAATAGAACATTGTCTACTATGCTAAGGGCTGTTTTGAAGACTAACTTAAAAATGTGGAAGAATGCTTGCCTCATATTGAATGTGTTTATAATTGTTTGTTGCATTCGACTACTAAGATGTGCCCTTCTGAAATTGTGTATGGTTTCCTACCTCGTGCACCTATTGATTTGTTGCCTCTTCCATCTTCGGAGTGGCTTAAGTTTGATGCTAAACAATATGCTGAATTGATCTTGAAAATGCATGAGTTAACCAAGGAAAGCATTGAGCGTATGAATCCTAAGTACAAACTTGTTGGATATAAGGGTAGAAAACATGTTGGCTTTGCACCTGGAGATCTTGTTTAGTTACATTTGTGCAAGGATAGGTTTCTTGATTTGCGCTAGTCAAAAGTAATGCCACATGCTGATGGTACTTTTAAGGTGTTAGAGAAAATAAATGATAATGCATATAAACTTGAGCTGCCTGCAGATTTTGGATTAGTCCCACTTTTAACATTGTAGATTTGAAGCCTTATTTGGGCGAGGAAGATAAGTTTCCGTCGAGGATGACTTCAATTCAAGAAGGGGAGGATGATGAGGACAACACTACTACAGTTACACCCGCAATCCCTGTTGCTACACATATTGGACCAATTACTAGAGCTCGCGCACATCAATTAAATTATCAGGTACTTTTTTTTCTTGGTAACGATTCTAATGTTCATGAGAATATGATGATGCCTAAATTGTTTTTTTTTGCTTAAAAATGAAGGGCTCCGCATGGACAATAAGGAGGAACATTGGAGCAAGATCAAACATGGAGATGATGGCGCGCACAAGTGGAACAAGAACGGAGTTTCCAGTGGAGTTTTCAGCACTTTGGAGCTACCATGATGACATACGAGTACATGGACAAAATATACAAGTTGAACTTTCATAAATTTCATCCATAGCTTGATATAGGTGTTGCGTCACCTTATTTTTGGGCCAGGCCCATGTAATTTCGAAATACACTTAGTAGGCTGGTTTTAGAGTCTGTATTAATAGGGAAAACGACTTAGGACAGAATTTAGTCCCACCTTGCCAAGGGTGGACAAAATTCCCCTATGTCTTCCTATAAATATAGCCCTTAGGGCGTCGTTTTAGACTTGGATTTTGTTTGGATTAAAGTTCGCCATTGTGCAAAGCGCATACTTCATTTGTGTCCAGCGATCAGGCCAAGACGTTTCAGAACCCCATGATGTCTACTACACAACTTATTCTTATAGACTCGTGTTGGACCTCCAAACGCAGAGTTTTGTAGGACAGTAGCAATGTTCCCTCAAGTGGATGACCTAAGCTTTATCAATCCATGGGAGGCGTAGGATGAAGATGGTCTCTCTCAAACAACCCTGCAACCAAATACAAGAAATCTCTTGTGTCCCCAACACACCCAATACAATGGCAAATTGTATAGGTGCACTAGTTCGGCGAAGAGATTGTTGGAAATATGCTCTAGAGGCAATAATATTGTATTATATATTTCCATATTCATAGTTCAGAGATTATATTCCATGCTATAACGGCTAATATGTGATTCAGTGGAAAACTCATATGCACGTGTGGAACGATAAACAATAACGATAGGTTCCCGGTCTCGCCTCTAAGACTAGCTCAAGTGTTCTTGGTGATCATGTTTTCCGGATCTTAGGATATCATTAAGTGTAACGATAGTCCTAAAACAAAATTGAGGATATGACGTTAGAAGAATGATCATATTGAATCAACCCAATACTTGTTTGTTATACTTTGTGATTATATCGTCAAAAATCATCTGTTATAACTCGGAGTGGTAGCACGTGTTTTAGTTCCTCAAACCATGAGAGTATCTTGGTCACTTGCTACCAAACAGTGGGCTTTCGGGTTTCTCAAACGTCACATGTAACAAGGCGATCATAACAACAACTTTCAGGTTCACCGGAAAGTTTGACAAGTGGCCGGATAGCTCAAGAGTGGGATTTTCTCCTCCGACGATAGAGAGATATTGTTAGGGCCCTCTCGGTGTGACGGGATCCATCATCGTCCGGCCAGACACAACTGACTACGTCACGGGGATGCCTGAACACGTCAACAGTAAAGAAGAACAAAACCGGTAACCGGAGCAACGGTATAGTGAGCATGGTGATGACTCAGGAGCATACCGATGCACACTAGGTTTTGTAAACTATTGTGAAGCAAAGGAAACATCACATGGTAACCAAAGGTTCACTCGAATATCATTCATGTAATCATAGGGACCGATATGGATGTCCACAGTTCCGCTATCGGTCATTGAACGAAGGGGTTTCGTTCATGTCTATGGTTTACCGAACCTACGGGGTTACAAGCTTAAGGTAATCATGATCTGCTGAGTTTTAATGGGACGGGAGTGATGAGGTTATATTTGTGGAATTGTTTTATTAATATCCAGAATAGTTTCGAGAGGTTCCGGAAGCTTTTTGGGGTCACTAGAAGGGTTTCAGTGAATATTGGGTAATACCAGGTATTACCGATTGATATAGGCGGAAGGATTTCAGTGAATATCAGGTAATACCGGGTATTACTAATTAATATCAATGGGCCTAATAAGGCCAAGAGATGGAGGGAAACTTGGGCCAAAAAGACCCAAGTGGGAAAGTGCCTCCCTTCCCTAAGGAAGGGGACCGAATAGGAGTAGGGGAAGAGTCCTACTCCTCCTCCCCTTAGTGGGACGCCCCAAGGACGGTTTCCCTCCTTCGTGGTAGCCCTCCCTATCCCCTCTAACCTATATATAGTGGAGGTTTGGTGCCTGAGGGAGTCCTAGATTAGGGCATCCTCGGACGTCCGGACTATTTGATATGGGCCGGACTAATGGGCCTTGAAGATAAAAACAAAGGACTTTTCCCCCGTGTCCGGGTAGGACTCCCATATGCGTGGAAGGCAAGAATGGTGTTCGGATATGTTATTTCCTTCCCTTACAAACCGACTCTGTACAACCCTAGGCCCCTCTAGTGTGTGTATAAACCAGAGGGTTTAGTCCGTAGAGACTATCAGAATTCTCATAGGCTAAACAGCTAGGGTTTAGCCATTACGATCTCAAGGTAGATCAACTCTTGTAACCCCTATACTCATCGAATACAATCAAGCAGGACATAGGGTTTTACCTCCATTAAGAGGGCCCGAAACTGGGTAAACATTGTGTCCCACTTGTCCCTTGTTACCTTTGATCCTCGGATGACAGTTCGGGACCCCATACCCGAGATCGGCCGGTTTTGACACCGACATTGGTGCTTTCATTGAGAGTTCCGCTATGTCGTCAACAGAAGGATCGATGGCTCAGCTTGTCATCAGCGACAATGCTGTTTCTGAGGAGACCTTTCTCCCTGGTCAACTTTTTGTGTTTGGTGGCTTTGCTCTGCATGCCAATTCAACTGGTCACCTCGAGCAGATCGATAGCTACGCCCCTGGTTACCAGATCAGATTCGGAAGCCTGAATTATATCGCTGATATCCGAGGAGACTTGATCTTCGAAGGGTTCTCGGCCTCGGCCGCCGCTCCTCATCTACATGAAGGAAGCCCGTCGGATCCACCACCAGGCTCCGTTCAAGGATCAACTCTTATTCCTGCCCTGGCCTTAGATCCAGAGCAAACCACTTTGTCCAAAGACGGGAGGCTAGGCCCCACCAGACTCTCTCATGTTACGGAGTTCCCAACCGGAAACCCAGAGGTGGCCATGTTGTCAACGGGCCTGGAGTCAAATAGGACTCTCTCTGTCATCGGGAAACCAGACTCATCTCTGGAGGTCAACTCCGAACTCTCGAGGTCTGCGTCCATTGAGCACAGTTAGGTGGCATTTACCAGGCCCAGCTCCACAGGTCCTCAGTCACCCGTCCAGCTTTCGCTCCTAAACGAGGCTTTGGACTTAATGCGATCTCTCGCCATTACGGAAGTATCACTTTCGAACTACGCCTAGCCCAAACTAGGGGTTGAGAGTGGGGACTTTTATGACCCACCCACCACCCACTTGATAGCCACTGTCGAGGACCTAAGCGACATGCTGGACTATGCCTCCGAAGACATCGACGGCATGGACGACGATGCTAGAGCTGAATCAAGCCAAAACCCACCCATTACTGGGCGTTGGACGGCCACTTCTACTTACAACGTGTACATGGTTGATACGCCCGAAAAGAAGGACGACGATGGCACTCAAGATCTGATTAAGGACAAGCCCGTCAAGGCACCACCTAAGTGCCAACTCAGCGGCGCCGCTTATGATCTCATCGAGAAAAGGATAGTAATACCAGCACCGGAGATAACAACACTCCGGATGATGCCGAAGATCCCGAAGACCCCGTCGAGCCTGCGTCCAAGCAGGATGAACGGGAGGAGGGACAAGTTAATCCCGACGAACTCGTTCATCATGAGGATTCGGAAGATAGTAATTATCTACCGGCCTCCAAGGAGGATGTTAGCCTCGGCAATGAAGATTTCATCGTGCCAGAGGAACCCCTCAAACAAGAACGCTTCAAGCGACAACTTATCGCCACTGCAAGGAGCCTGAAAAAGAAACAACAACAGCATCAAGCCAAACAGGACACACTCAACGATAGATGGACCAAGGTCCTGGCTCCCGAGGAATACGGCCTTGAGTGCCCAACAAAGAGCTACCCAAAACGCAGGCTACTACCACAATTCGACGACGAGGCCCTAGAGCCAAATCCGTCAAGATACCACCATGCTGATGAACCAACCGACCACCACGTGGATGGGACAAAACGACTAATTATGCCGAATACCAGCCCGCGCCACCCCGCCGTAGAGGCAAGGAGGCATCGGCTCCGGGTTACACATATGACTTACGCCAGGACCTGGACAATAGAGCCGGCCATACCAGATCAATCTACGGATCAAGGGGACGTGCTCCGACACGAGACGATGGTCATCAAGCCTGGCGCGACAATCATAACCAAGTTCGGGCCAAGAACCGAACATGGATATCATCCGAACTCCATCGTGATGTGGCCCGATATAGAGGCGCCGCACACCCTATGTGCTTTACCGATGAGGTAATGTAGCACCAATTTCCAGAAGGGTTTAAACCCGTAAACATCGAGGCATACGATGGAACTACAGATCCCGCCGTATGGATTGAAGATTTCCTTCTCCATATTCATATGGCTCGTGGCGATGACCTTCACGCCATAAAATACTTCCCCCTAAAGCTCAAAGGACCAGCACGGCACTGGCTAAATAGCCTCCCAGAGAACTCCATTGGTAGTTGGGAGGACTTGGAGGATGCTTTTCGAGATAACTTTCAAGGCACATATGTCCGGCCACCAGACGCTGACGACCTTAGCCACATAGTCCAGCAACCCAGAGAGTCAGCCCGCAAACTCTGGAGTCGGTTCTTAATTAAAAACAACCAAATTGTTGACTACCCGGACGCCGAAGCCTTAGCGGCCATTAAGCATAGCGTCTGTGACGAATGGCTCGCCCGACACCTCGGTTAGGAAAAGCCGAAGACTATGGCAGCTCTCACTGCACTAATGACCCGCTTTTGTGCGGGCGAAGACAGCTGGTTGGCTCGTAGAAGCAATAGTACCAACGACCCTAGCACCTATGAAGCCATGGATGGCAACGAAAGGCCACAACGTAACAAAAATAAGCGTCGGAACAACAATGAAGAAACTGAAGATACGACGGTCAACGCCGGATTCAGTGGCTCTAAACCCGGTCAGCGGAAGAAGCCATTCAAAGGAAATAGAGACGGTCCATCTAATTTGGACAAGAACTAGACAGGCCTTGCCAGATTCATGGCACCCCCGACAAGCCTGCCAACCACTCCAACAGAAACTGCTGGGTTTTTAAACAGGCCGGTAAGTTGAATACCGGACACAAGGGGAAACGGCCTCAAAGCGAGGATGATGATGAACCCCACCCTCCGAACACAGGTGCACAGAAGAAGTTTCCCCCCGAGGTTAAAACAGTGAAGATGATATATGACACACATATCCCAAAGAGGGAGTGCAAGCGCGCACTAAGGGACGTCTATGCCGTAGAGCCTGTCGCCCCAAAATTCAACCAATGGTCGGCTTGTCCGATCACCTTCGATCGCAGGGACCACCCGACCAGTATCCGTCATGGAGGTTCAGCGACCCTGGTACTTGATCCCATCATCAATGGATACCATCTCACTAGAGTCCTTATGGACGGTGGCAGCAGTCTGGACCTGACCTATCAAGACACTGTCCGTAAGATGGGCATTGACCCGTCAAGAATTAATCCTAGCAATACTACCTTTAAAGGAGTAATACCTGGCGTGGAGGCCCGCTGTACGGGCTCCTTAACATTGGAGGAAGTCTTCGGTTCTCCGGACAACTTCCGAAGCGAAGACTTGATCTTCGATATCGTCCCTTTCCGCAGTGGTTATCATGCGTTGCTCGGATGAACAGCCTTCGCCGGCTTCAATGCAGTCCCACATTATGCCTACCTGAAGCTCAAAATGCCTGGACCGCGCGGCGTCATCATAGTCAATGGAAATATGGAGCGCTCCCTCTGTACTGAGGAGCACACCGCGGCCCTCGCAGCTGAGGTACAGAACGGCCTCATCAAGCCAAACAACTTGTCGACCATTAAGGCCCCAGACACTGCCAAGCGAGTCCGGTCTACATTACACAATGATAGCTCGGCAGATCCGGAGATGGATTAGCAGGCTGCCGCCGATCGCCCAATAAGGTTGCGGCATACGTACCGCGCGTGCATAATTACGCACTAAAAATACCTTGGGCAACGTCGGAGGCATACTGTGGAGAAAGGTCTATAGTACGGCATGACCCTATTTAGACTTTAAGATTCTTTCTCTCTTTCTTTTTTAACTACAGGTTCATTAAAACCTGTTTAATCCACGGTTGTACAGGGGCTACTCTCTACAGCTCCACCTTCCTATAGACAACCATCAACCTCTCCTATCAAGGGATTTTTAACCAAGGAGAAACGGTGCAGACATGCAGCAGGGCAACATTAGGACCTTCAAGCCGCTACTTTTTCTAATAGCCCTGTGTAAAAATTTCCCGTGTGTAAACTCTCGGCATGTAAAATAGTCTTGATATTGATGGCATTATGTGTAATAGCACGTCTTGACATATTATACAAGATATAAAGGAAGAAGTTGATCACCACTTTTGTTTGGTACTGATTTCTTTTTTTCATCTGCATTCCCTCCTTACTTCAGAGTGCCACTCGTGCTTTAGTCCGGTCTTAAACACCATGGGCTGTATTTGGCTCCACACGTTCTCAAGTCCGAACACCTATCGAGTACTCTTCGGTGTCCCGAATATTGCACTATATGCATCGGCTCCGAATCATGTCTTTGGTCTATAGTTGGGTTGCCCGGCTCCTGTGCTTACCACCTTACGTTCTGCTTGTTCAGCTAAGGTCATAAAGGAAGAACTACTGTAATTGTATTTCTGGTTCGTCCGGTCAAATACCTTAGTAAAGAAAGCCGAAAACTAACTGTCATGATAAGGCGAGAGCTGGTCAGCGATTCGGTGACTTATTCCAATACTAAAAATCGTTAGTGATTTATTCCGTGTTATACGAGGGGCTGGTCTTCGTCCAGCCACGTGGTAAAGGCACCATAGTTCGGATCGCCATACACATACAAGGGGCTAATATTCAGCCCCACTGTCAAACTCCTATGGCTAAGTAAAAGTGATAAAGCCGCATAGTCTGATTGCCTAGTTTACCTCGCGTACGCCTCCTTCACGGACCAAGTCGTTGGATAAAGTGTGGTAACGCGCTTGGCCGAACACCCCTGTAGTATCTATGTGGGGGCTGAAGCCGATGACTGGCAAACTTTCAGCATTAAAATGACCGCACAGGAGGAAAATAACTTAAGATAAATAGCGCAAATATATTACAAGCCTGGGTTCAAAAAACACGGTTTTTACAACCCGGATACATCTACTCAAATATGACGTCCTTCGAGCATTGGCCCTCTACTACTCGGGCACCCGCCAGGACGTCTTCAAAGTATCTCTCTGGCTTGCGGTGGTCCTTGCCTTCGGGCGGGCCTGCGGTCGGCACATTGGTGGCCTTCATCTTTCCCCAATGCATCTTGACACGGGCGAAGGCCATCCGAGCACCCTCTATGCACGCCGAGCGCTTCACAGCTTCAACTCGGGGCAGCGCATCGATGAGTCACCTCACCAAACCGAAGTAGCTGCTAGGAATTGGTTCGGCTGGCCATAACCGGACTATTAGACCCTTCATGGCCAAGCCGACCATCCTATGCAGCTCCATCAGCTGCTTCATCTGTTCGTTCAGAGGCGTCGGATGCTCCGGCGCAAGAAACTGCGACTAGAACAGCTTCTCGGTCGAGTTCCACTCTTGGGGTCGGAAGAACTGCGCGGCATCGGCGGCACTCTTCGGAAGATCTGCAAATGCGTCTGGAGAACTCCACAGCCGTGTGAATAACGCATACCGCTGACCTCCAAAAATACTCTGCAAAAGAAAGACCTTACCAGCTGCTATTTGCTTCGCATGGTGGATCTCCTCGCGAGCACTTCGGGACTCGACCCGTGCCGCCTTAGCATCCTGGAGAGCTTTCGCTAGTTCGGACGATTGGGCCAAAACCTTCTCCTCCAGACCCTCGCATTTGAGGATGGAGTCCTTCAGCTCATGTTCGACCTTGGCTACCCGAGCTTCGTGTTGTCGGCGGGCAGCCTGTTCGGTCTTCAGCTCTGCAGACGCTTTATCAGCGGCTGCCTTGTTTGCCTTCGCCTCTTGTTGGGCTTGGGCAAGGGCGCCTTTGAGGGTCTCGACATTGGCTGCACCAACTATGCTTATGATATACAACCAAAAACTTTTAAATACGCATACCTTGCGTGTCATCGAACCGCTTGTTAATGCGGTCGATTTCGTCATCGACCGACTTTAGTTTCTGATTAAGTTCGGAAACTTTGGCGGCTTAGGCGGTTGACGCCAACAGGGAAGCCTGTTACAAAATAGACAAGTATGTTAGCTATTCTGAATACTATGTGATCCTCTGTCCGGCTTTTCTCAAAACCAAGCAAAGTCTCAGGGGCAACTGTCTATACACAGGTATATTCCTTTATATATATAAAAAGCGTCTAGAGCATTACGTCGCATACCGAAGCCTATCAGTAGGCTGGTAAAAGCTTCGTTCAGCCCGCTCTTGGCGGACTGAACCTTCTCTACTACCACACCCATCAGGGTGCGGTGCTCCTCTACGATGGAAGCATGTAGTAGTGCCTCCACTAGAGTGTTCGGCGCCTCTGGATTAGTGGAGGTCGCCGATGGAGCTGATGCTCCTCCTCCTTTGAAGGGGGCTGATCGCTCGATCCCGAAGCCACATTGGTCTCCGGGAGAGTGTCCGGCTGGGGCTCGGATTGCTGACAGTCCCCCACCGTCAGTTTCCATAGGGGTGGCCTCCCCCTTTTCTACGGTGACTGAGGTATTACCCTCGGTCTCCTTCTCGACAGCCTCGCCCGCCCCTCCATGGCCAGGAGAGGTCCTTTAGGATAATACCTCGGTGTCATCCGCGGTGAGGGGCGAGGGGGCTCGTGGCGGCATCTCGCTCTTCGCCATCTCAGGCGGCAGAGAACTCCCCTCCGATAGCGAAGTGTTCGGGAGGTCGCGGGGAGGGCTGAAAGATGCATAAACATGACAACTTATATAATGAAAACAGGAAGATTGAAAGATGAACAGTAAGTGTCCAAATACTTACCTTTCGGCCAGGGGCTTCGCCCTGGGAGGTCTTTTAGAGACCAGTTCGGCATCAGAGTCCGAACTATCCTGAAGGGTCAATTTCCCCCTCTTGTCCGTCTCCCCCTGAGGGTCTTCGGTGGCCGCCCTTTTCTTCTTCCTCCCCTTGCGGGGGGAGTCGCTCTCCACCTCCTCTTCCTCTTCCTCGTCTCCCTCATAGGAGGAGGGGGCTTTGGTCTCTCCGGACATAGCTTCCGCAGAACCCTTGTGGCGGGGGCCGCTCTTGGTCTCCTTACCCTTCTTCTTCTTGGCCTTCTTCTCTGGCGCCTGATAGGGCGCCGGGACCAGCATCTCTGTCAGCTGGGGTGTGGCTGGGTCCTCAGGCGGCAGATCCAGGCACTTGATCTGCTCCGCCTTTGCCGTCCAGCCATGTACGAAGGACATGCAATACATTATGTCTTAAACTTATTTGCCGGATAGGTATTCGGGAAAGTTATGCTTACCGGTGAGGCCGGATTCTCGTTGTCAAGACCGATGTCTTCAGTCTTCTTTGGCCACGTTTTCTGGGCCTTGAAGAGCAACTTCCAAATATCTTCGTGTGGCGTGCCGAAGAAGTGCTTTAAGGTCCGTGGCTCTTTCGGATTAAACTCCCACATGTGAGAGGCCCGGAGTTGGCAGGGGAGAGTACGGCGAAAGAGCATCACCTGAATCACGTCTGTGAGACTGATGTTTTTGCCAATCATGTTGGTGATGCACTTTTGCAGCATCTGCACATCCGCCATGGACCCCCAGTCGAGGCCCTTAGTGGTCCAGGAGGTGAGCCTAGTAGGTGGTCTAGATCTGAAATCGGGTGCGACTGCCCAGTTGGCATCGCGGGGTTCGGTGATGTAGAACCACTCCTGCTGCCACACCTTGACTGTCTCCATGGCTCCGCCGCAATCCGCGTGCTGCCACCATCGACCACCTTCGCCTTCACGTTGAAGACTTTGAGCCACATGCCGAAGTGTGGGGGGATGCGGAGTAGAGCCTCACACACGACGATGAACGCCGAGATGTGAAGAAAGGAATTTGGGTCTAGATCATGGAAATCTAGCCCGTAGTAGAACATGTGGCCCTAGACAAAGGGGTGAAGGGGAAACCCTAGACCTCGGAGAAAATGGGGGATGAATACTACCCTCTCACCGGGCTCCAGAGTGGGGATGATCTGGTTCTTGTTGGGAAGACGGTGCGCGACATTCGCGGGCAGGTAGCCTGCTCCTCGGAGCTCCTTAATGTCCTTCTCCGTGACATAGGAGGCCTCCCACTTGCCCTTAGATCTGGATCCAGACATGACTGGAGAGGCTGGTGGCGATGGAAAAGATTGGAGTTTGGGCGCTGGAGCTTGAAGATGGGAAGGCATGAGCGAGAGGAAGGCGTGGGGAAAAAGAGGAATATCTACCTTCTTATGTAGGCGGTGAATACCAAACGCCCCCCTCAAGCCTTAAAACTCGCCTGTTCCCAAGGGATCATGCGAATGGCATGGTTGGATTACCCAAAACCATATTGATGAGGATCCCGTAATGAGTGGGCACGATCTCTGTTTTGACAAGGCGTGCCAATGGGGGCTGTGCTTCGAAATGCGGAGCGGGAGGTGTGAAAACAGTTCGAAATGTTAAGAGCCCAGACGTGACATTTCGCTGAAAAAGTTGTCAGTGGAAAGACACTGTTTTATTTGATATCTTGCCTTCGTGGCTAAGGGTTGTATTAACAATACAGAGCCGGATACAGTTCCTTCGTGCAGAGAATTATTCTAAGATGCTCAAGAGAAGGAACTCGCCTTGCAACGCCGAAGACAATCTGCGTGTTGAACACATCGTCATCGAAGACTGGTTCAGGGGCTACTGACGGAGTCCTGGATTAGGGGGTCCTCAGATGTCCGGACTATTGGATATGGGCTGGATTAATGGGCCGTGAAGATAAAAACAAAGGACTTTTCCCCCGTGCCCGGGTAGGACTCCCATATGCGTGGAAGGCAAGCTTGGTGTCCGGATATGTTATTTCCTTCCCTTACAAATCGACTCTGTACAACCCTAGGCCCCTCTGGTGTGTATATAAACCAGAGGGTTTAGTCCGTAGAGACTATCAGAATTCTCATAGGCTAGATAGCTAGGGTTTAGCCATTACGATCTCAAGGTTGATCAACTCTTGTAACCCCTATACTCATCGAATACAATCAAGAAGGACATAGGGTTTTACCTCCATTAAGAGGGCCCGAACCTGGTAAGCATTGTGTCCCACTTGTCCCTTGTTACCTTTGATCCTCAGACGCATAGTTCGGGACCCCATACCCGAGATCGGCCGGTTTTGACACCGACAATGCCCAATTGATACACACACGTTTTGGAGCCTCCTCTAGTTGATCTAGTTCTAGTTTTTGTTGGTCCTAGTTGACTAATTAGAGCTAGCCCTAGCCACCTCTAATCCTCATAACTAGAATCCCCGTGTGGTTCTAATCTCTCCCCTCTAATTCTCCGCCGACAATTAGCTCTGGACGGTGAAGCGCTGCCGGATCGTGAAGATCGTACGCTTTGCATGCAAGTAGAGAGGCCGTGCTTTCAGTCTTCCGTTCGAGGGATCGTTCAAGGGTGGTTCGCGGGATCGTCATCGACATTCGAGGGACTCCAAGTATGATCTACACCGACACATCTACTTTTGCTGCACTCCCGGAGTCGGTAACGATCATTGATCCAAATCATATATGCATCTTCATATTGTTCCTAGGTGATCGTAGGGCGGATTTTTTTGTTTTCTACTATGTTTCCCAACAAAGATGGTGATACAAGTGTAGTATGGATAGTAGATATAGGTTTTTGTAATCTGAAAATATAAAAATAGCAAGGTAGCAGGTGATAAAACGGAGCACAAACGGTATTGCAATGCTTGGAAACAAGGCCTAGGGTTCATACTTTCACTTGTGCAATATCTTAACAGTGCTAACATAATTGAACCATATAACAATCCCTCAACGTGCGACAAAGAATAAGTCCAAAGTCCTTATCTAGCGGAGAACATAAGACAGAATTGTTTGTCGGGTACGAAACCACCTCAAAGTTATCTTTTCTGATCAATCTATTGATCCATCCCTATAAGTGTCACAAACAGCCCTAGAGTTCATACTAAAATAACACCATATGATACGCATCAACCAACTCTAATATCACCTAGATACTCCAATGTCACCACAAGTATCCGTGAGTTTATTATTCGATATGCATCAAACAACCACAGGTTCATAATATTCAATCCAACACAAAGAACTTCAAAGAGTGCCCCAAATTTTCTACCGAAGAAAGTAGGACGAAAACATGCATCAAGCCCTATGCATAGATTACTCCAATGTCACCTCGGGAATCCGCGACTTGAGTGCCAAAATATATATCAAGTGAATCAATATAATACCCCACTGTCACCACGGGTATTCATATGCAAGACATACATCGAGTGTTCTCAAATTCAAAATATTCAATCCGATAATTGTGAAACCTCAAAGATAAAAACTCAATTCATCACAACAAGATGGGGAGGGAGAAAAACACCATATGATCCAACTATGTTAACAAAGCTTGGGGTACATCACGATCGTGCCAAATCAAGAATGAGAGAGAGAGAGAGAGAACACATAGCTATTGGTACATACCCTCAGCCCCGAGGGTGAACTACTCCCTCCTCGTCATGGAGACTGTCGGGATGATGAAGATGGCCTCCGGTGATGATTTCTCCTCCGGCAGGGTGCCAGAAAAGGGCTCCAAATAGGATCTCTTCGGTACATAGGCCTACGGCGGCGGAGTCAAAGTTCTAGGGTTATTTCTGAGGGTTTCTGTATTTATATGAATTTTTGGAACTGGATGTTGGGGAACGTAGTAATTGAAAAAAAATCCTACGATCAGGCAAGATCTATCTAGGAGAAGCATAGCAAAGAGACGGGAGAGTGTGTCCACATACCCTCGTAGACCAGAAGCGGAAGCGTTTAGTAACGCGGTTGATGTAGTCGAACGTCTTCACGATCCAACCGATCCAAGTACCGAACGTACGGCACCTCCATGTTCAGCACACGTTCAGCACGATGACGTCCCTCGAGCTCTTGATCCAGTTGAGGACGAGGGAGAGTTCCGTCAGCACAACAGCGTGGCGAAGGTGATGATGAAGTTACCAGCGCAGGGCTTTGCCTAAGCACTACGACGATATGACCGATGTGTTAAACTATGGAGTGGGGCACCGCACACGGCTAAGAGATTGTCTGTTGTGCTTTGGGGTGCCCCCTGCCCACGTATATAAAGGAGGGGGGAGGAGGAGGCCGGCCAAGGGGGAGGCGCACCAAGGGGGAGTCCTACTAGGACTCCAAACCTAGTAGGATTCGGTCCCCCTTTCCTTCCAACAGAGAGGGGGAAAAGGGGAAAGGAGGGAGAGGGAGAAGGAAAGAGGGGCGCCGTGCCCCCTCCACTTGTCCAATTCGGATTGGGGCAAGGGGGGCGTGCCCCACCTCCTGTGGCCCGCCTCCTCTCTTCCACTATGGCCCATTAGGCCAAATAACTTTCACGGGGGGTTCCGATAGCCTCCCGGTACTCCGATAAATCCCCGAACCTTATCGGAACCATTCTGATGTCCGTATATAACCTTCCAATATATCAATCTTTACCTCTCGACTATTTCGAGACTCCTCATCATGTCTGTGATCTCATCCGGGACTCCGAACAAACTTCGGTCATCAAATCACATAACTCACAATACAAATCGTCATCGAACGTTAAGAGAGGCGGAAGGCTATTGGTGAAGAAGTGGCCCGGCTTTTGGCGGCCGGGTTCATTGTTGAGGTTTTTCACCCAGAGTGGTTGGCTAACCCGGTGCTTGTACTTAAAAAGAACGGCACCTGGCGGATGTGTGTGGACTACACGGACTTGAACAAGGCGTGTCCGGCTGATCCTTTTGCTCTCCCCCGTATTGATCAAATCATTGACGCCACGGCAGGTTGTGCACGCTTAAGTTTCTTGGATGCTTATTCCGGGTATCATCAGATTAAGATGGCAGTTAAGGACCAGGAGAAGACGGCGTTCATCACTCCCTTTGGAGCCTTCTGCTATGTGTCTATGCCCTTTGGACTCAAGTGTGCACAGGCGACTTACCAGCGTTGTGTGCAGAATTGCCTTCATAAGCAGATCGGGCGCAATGTTCACGCTTACGTGGACGACATTGTGGTTAAATCCATCAAGGAGGAAACCCTGATAGATGACTTAAGGGAAACCTTCGACAATCTCCGGGTCTATAAGATGATGCTTAACCCGGCCAAATGTGTTTTTGGTGTTCCTGCAGCAAACTATTGGGCTTCTTGGTTTCTGACAGGGGCATTGAGGCTAACCCAGAGAAGATCAAAGCTATCACTTCTCTAGCTAAGCCGGCATGTATAAATGACGTTCAGCGTTTGGCGGGTCGCATCGCTGCGTTAAGCCGGTTTATAAGCCGTTTGGGTGAGAAGGCTATGCCCTTATATCAATTGATGAAGAAAACTGATAACTTTGTCTGGAATGATGCAGCTAATACCGCCTTCGAGGATTTGAAAAAGCAACTGGCAGAGCCCCCCGTCCTTGCTGCTCCGGTTGATAAGGAGCCCTTGCTACTGTATGTAGCGGCAAACGCACGAGCTGTCAGCGTGGCTATTGTGGTGGAGCGCAAGGAGGCAGGTAAGGAGCATCCGGTTCAGCGGCCGGTTTATTATGTCAGTGAGGTGCTCATTGAGTCCAAGCAGCGGTATCCGCATTGGCAGAAGCTCGTATATGGGGTATTTATGGCGAGCCGGAAGCTTAAGCATTACTTTCAAGGTCATCCCATCACTGTGGTCAGTTCCGCCCCTCTCGGTGATATTATCCAGAACAGAGAGGCTACAGGGAGAATTGCTAAGTGGGCTATAGAACTTGGACCTCATGACCTCAAATATGTGCCACGCACTTCTGTTAAGTCTCAGGCCTTGATAGATTTCATCAATGATTGGACAGAGTCACAAGTACCCGAGCAAAAGCCGGATAACACTTATTGGACTATTCACTTTGATGGGTCCAGGCAGCTGGAGGGCTCGGGGGCTGGTGTGGTCTTGGCTTCCCCTAAAGGTGACAAGTTCCATTATGTGCTACGGTTGATGTTTCCTTGCACTAATAATGCGGCTGAGTACGAGGCTTTGCTCCACGGTCTTCGGGTGGCTAAGGAGATGAGCTTAAGCCGGCTGAGGTGTTTTGGTGACTCAGACTTGGTGGCTCAACAAGTATCAGGCACCTGGGATTCTAAGGATCCTCTAATGGCGGCTTATCGCCGCAAGGTTGATGCCCTTGCCGGGCACTTTCAGGGATATCAAGTGGAGCACATTGACCGCAGGAAGAATGAGGCGGCTGATGCTTTAAGCCGGCTTGGCTCTCAGCGAAAGCCGGTGCCGCCTAACACTTTCCTGGATGTCCTATATAACCCTTCGGTTAAGTTGCCTACAGAGGAGGACTTGGCTATCCCTGACCCGGAGGCACGACTGGTGGCGGCTCTTCATATCATACCAGACTGGACAATGCCATATCTGGCTTATATAACCCGGGGAGAGTTGCCTGAGGATGAAATTCTGGCCAGGCAAATAACCCGGCGGGCTAAGTCAATGATTGTTATCGATGGCGAGTTGCATCATCGCAGTGTTTCAGGGGCATTCCAGCGTTGTATCTCCCCTGAGGAAGGTCAAGAGATCTTGCGCGAGATCCATGAAGGGGATTGTGGCCATCATGCCGGTTCAAAATCTCTTGTGGCCAAGGCTTTCCGTTATGGTTTTTATTGGCTGACGGCTCACGCTGATGCAGAGGACTTGGTCAGTAAATGTGATGGCTGCCAAAGGTTCTCCCGACGGGCTCATGTGCCGGCTCAGGAATTGAGGATGATCCCGATCACTTGGCCCTTTGCGGTCTGGGGGCTTGATATGGTCGGGCCTTTTAAACGGTCCAAGGATAAGAAGACCCACCTCTTGGTGGCAGTGGACAAATTCACGAAGTGGGTGGAAGCTGAGCCAGTTAGCAAGTGTGATGCAGCCACGGCGGTTCAATTTATGAAAAAGGTGATCTTCCGCTTCGGCTTTCCACACAGCATCATAACAGACAATGGCACTAATCTGTCCAAAGGCGCTATGGAGGAGTTTTGTCAAAGAGAGCATATCCGGCTTGATGTCTCTTCAGTGGCACACCCCCAATCCAATGGTCAAGCTGAGAGAGCTAACCAGGAGATTCTGAAGGGCATTAAACCCCGGCTCTTGGTCCCTTTGCAACGGACGCCAGGTTGTTGGGTGGAGGAGTTGCCCTCCGTTTTATGGAGCATCAACACTACTCCTAACAGGTCTACAGGCTTCACGCCTTTCTTCATGGTTTATGGAGCAGAAGCAGTTCTCCCCAGCGACATCCGTCATGATTCACCTCGTGTGGCGGCTTATGTTGAGACGGATAATGAACAGGCGCGCCAAGATGCTCTGGACTTGCTGGATGAACAGCGTGATGTGGCAGCCGCCCGTTCAGCGATTTACCAACAAGACCTGCGCCGTTATCATAGCCGCCGGGTCAAATCCCGGGTCTTCCAGGAGGGCGACCTGGTGCTCCGGCTCATCCAGGATCAAACAGATGCACACAAGTTATCCCCACCTTGGGAAGGGCCTTTTGTGGTCAGTAAGAACTTGCACAACGGGTCATATTACCTCATTGATATCCAGGAGCATAAGGACTCACGTAAATCTGAGGAGGAGACCCGTCGGCCGTGGAACATAGCTCAGCTTCGGCCTTACTACACTTGAGCTTCCGACTCTTGTGATGTACATATTTATCTCAGCCATGTATATATTATGATAAAGCAATAAAGCAGGACCTCTGTCCTTTGCTCTCTTCCAAAAATGTGTGTTGTTACATGCTGACTTACAGAAGATCCGGCTTATGATCATCTTCGAATCTAGCTGTAAGCAGTAAAGTCGCTTGGGGGCTTCCTGTTCACACATGGGTCGTATTCGAACCAAAGAGAACATAGCTGTCGATACCCATTTGATTGGCAAAGTGCCGAGCTCATTGGGAAGTTGCCTCTGGTCATATTTGAATCATAGTGTAACCCCTCTGAGAACCGACGTGGATCGTATTCGAATCAGCGTCGTTAAACAAATTTTCAGAATCACTTGGGGGCTTCCTGTTCAAACATGGGTCGTATTCGAACCAAAGAGAACATAGCTGTCGATACCCTCTTGATTGGCATCGCCAAACCCACTGGGGGCTATATGATCGTATCCGAATCTTAGCTTAACCCCTTTGGACCGAGTTTCTGGTCGTATTCGAACCGGAAGCCCTTAAGTTTTTATATTTTACCACAAACTTGCTTTGATCATGTCAAAGTATGTACTGCCGGGTTTCACTTGCCGGCTTAATTTTGGTTCATCTTGTTAGTCGAGCATCATGGATGTCATCAAGACAAATAAATTCGAGTTAAGGTACCAACCGTGCTACCCGGGTTATTTAACCCGGAAGTATGCTTACAGGCTATTAAGTGTGTCATCACAGCTATGTTCGAGCATAGTTAAGGACCGATCTTTTTTGGTTCGTATCCCGGGTTATCCATCTCAAACACCTGATTCTCAGGGCGGTAAGCCGCTTTGCGACTTGTAATTTGCCTTTCTATGCAGATATTTAAAGGCACTTTTTAAGGTTGAGAAGGACAAAGGGATAATTCCGACCCGGAGGAGCATCAAAAGAATGACTTCAAAGGATTTCAGCATTCATTACGTGCACGATGGCACGGCAGAGATAAATTGTTGCACCTACTCTATTACAAAAATCTTTCAAAGTTTCAAGGATGGGCGTTGTTTGGTGAGCCGCTAGCCGGTTTATGACGCCTGCTGAGTTGAAGTCCCCGGCTCATCTTCTGCTTCGGCTGATCCCAAGGCTTCGAAGGTCGACGACTTCCAGTTGATGCCGCTGAGAGCTTCGAACTGAGCTTCTTCGTCAATTAACCCGGCCGGGTTAATCTCCGGGGCGAAGGTGTGCTGGCGAGCCGGGGGAATCAGATTGATAGCTTCATAGCGAGGGGTTGGAATCCTCTGATTCTCCGCGTTGTATCCCGGCTGATACTTGGTTAAATCGGTGTCGTTCCCGATGATGGTGGCCACCGGGCGCACAGCCTTCACGCAAGCCGCGAAGTCCTTCTGGTCGAACGCTGAGCCGTCTTCTTTCAGGCTAGGGTAACCCAGGGCGATATCTGCCGGGTCTAGCTCCGGCAAGAAGGCTTTGGCCCGGCTCAGTGCGGCGATTGCTCCGGATCTCGCGGATGCTCGTCGTAGCTCATGGATCCGCTGCGGCAGAACTGCGAGCCGGCGCAGGACTTCGGCCAGATGAGTCGGCACTTCATTTGACAGGGCCACCACAGCTAAAGCCCGCTGTGACCCGGTGTAGAGCTGTTCCACCAGGGTGTACACGGCCTTTAACTTGGTGACCACGCTCTGGTTCAAGTTGGCGCTTCTGGAACCTGTTTAACAACATCAGATGACCCGGTGATAAGGATGAGTTAAGAGATGTAAACATTCCAACTTGAATGAAAGCCGGTGAGGCAACTTACCGAAGATGGCAGCTACCATTTGGGACACTTGGCGCTTTAGACCGGAGAGCTCAGCGGTCTTCTCAGTGAGGGCCTTCTCCGCCTGTTCTGCCCGGGTCACCAGTGCAGCTTTCTCCTCAGCCCAGGCCTTCCGCCCAGCGTCGAATTCAGTCTTCAATTTCTCCTGAGGGGCGATGCTGGAGACAAACTTGGCATTTGCCTTCCGGGTCTCCATCTCTTGTGCCTTCAGCCGGCTCTTGAGATCCGCCAGGTCCGACTCTAATTTCTTGCCAACAGCCTGCATATATTTCCGGGTTATTAACAGTCATTTTATAAAGTCCCAAGCGCTTTCCAAGCAAAGACACTTAGCACTTGGGGGCTAATGCATATTGAACGTATCTATCTATGTACGGCCGGCTCAGTTCAGTAAGCCGGAATCTAAAGTTTACAACATATTCAAGTATAAGTCCTAGACTTGGGGGCTAGAATGGCAAGGATCACTATGCGGAAAGTAAGAGAACAGCAGAAGGTTACCTCAGATTTTTGTTGGATCTGGTTGACCATGGCGATCTCGGCGTCCCGGCTCTTGTGAACCTGGCTGATATAGCCTGAGACGAGTTCTCCAATACTAAAGTCGGTGTAGCTGGAGAGATCCAGATTCACCCGGTGGGGTTGTAGCAACTCCCCCCTCGCGGAGCATTTGGCCAGCGCGGTCGGCCTCCCCGGCTCAACAAACTCCGTCCGGGTAATTACCACGTCCGGGTCGTTAGCTGGTGGGGCTGAGCCGGAGGCCTCAGGGTTAGCTAATGTTTCGGTCGTTGTCTTGGTGGTCGGGGCAGGGGCTTCAGGCGCCGTATCCATGGGAATGGTGGCTTCAGGGGCGGAGGCGACTGGCGGCTCTTGAACCGTCGTCTCCGGCTCAGGCAAGTCGGGCACTCCGGCTGACCTGGTCTTCTTTACTCTTTTGGTGAGCTTTGCCTGGGCACTGAAAAGGCAGAAGTGTTAGGCATACAAAGGGTAAGTACAGACAGATAATGTAAGGAGATTGTTGTTACCCGGGGGCAGTCTTGAAGGCCGGCAGACTTGACTGCATGGAGTCACCCGAGGAGGGGGAGGTCTCCTGGTAATTGGAGTCAGAAGAGTTGAGTGGCTGACGGATGACACCCGCCAACGGATGAAAAGGGTACAGGTGAGAAAAAACCTCAGTGCGGCGTTTTCTCGTTGCGTCGGGT
Organism: Triticum aestivum; assembly: GCF_018294505.1. Classification (NCBI taxonomy): domain Eukaryota; kingdom Viridiplantae; phylum Streptophyta; class Magnoliopsida; order Poales; family Poaceae; genus Triticum; species Triticum aestivum. The sequence goes on along the minus strand of NC_057811.1, from coordinate 208,834,798 downwards.
AACCCAGTGGAGAGGTCGGTGTCCTTGCGGGCCCGGGTGTGACGCCGGCTCTCGTGAACCTGCTGCTTCAAAAGAAATTGAGGGTCTCGGTGAGCTAATGGATGGGAAAAGTTTACTTTCCGGGTTACCCTTCGGACTTTCAGCTGTGGTAAAGGCTCCGAGCCGGAGGAAAGTGATGTTACCTCTTCGACCGCCGGGTTACTGGCGCCGGTGTCATCCTGTCAATAAGCAAGTGTTGATAAGGCGGACAGCATCAGACAACATATACTGCAAGAATTTAAAAGATTTAAGGGTTACCTCTGACTCGGAGCTATCGCTTAATTGCAGCAGCTCCGAAGCAGTGGGTCTGTTTCCCTTTTTGCGAGGGGCGGCTCTCTTGGCGGCTTTCTTCGCCTTCCTGGCCTTCTTGGCCGCCTCATGGTCATACTT
>NC_057811.1:208826507-208834296 GCF_018294505.1 Triticum aestivum | reverse complement strand
AGTAGAACCAAGTCATGTTCCAGTCCTTGGGGTGACTTGGCGGTTCTGCGTAAGGGAACAGACAATCCCTGCGCCGTTGGATGGAGATGCCGCCTAACTCTAGACTTGGACCGTTTGCGCACTCGGTTTGGCGGTTCAAATAGAACAGCTCTCTGAAGAGCAGCAGACTCGGCTCTTCTCCAAGATATACTTCACAAAAAACTTGGAAGTTGCAGATGTTGGATATGGAATTGGGTCCTATATCCTGAGGCCGAAGATCAAAGGAGTTGAGCACGTCCCGGAAGAATTTTGAGCCGGGCGGTGCGAAGCCCCGGCTCATATGGTCGGCAAAGATCACTACCTCCCCGTCTCTCGGCTGTGGCCTTTCTTCGGACGGGTCAGGGGCACGGTAGGACATCACTTCTTTCTTAGGCAGATATCCGGACTTAACGAAGTTGGCCAGGGTCTCTTCGGTGACGCTGGATTTCATCCAGTTGCAAGTGATGGGAGCCTTGGGAGGCATGGTGACGGTGGGTGGTCTACGAGGAAGAGAAAAGTGTCCGGGTTAATTATAAGCCGGAGTTTATCATTCAAGTTACAATGACGGCTTATGAAGGGGACTAATGGTATGTATTGATACGGTGGGTTATCTAAGCCGTCGGGGCTTTCAGGATAAGTTGGTCGTCTACGGCTTACTGCGGTTAAGTCGGAAGAGACTACAGAGCATGATTCTCTTTAAACCGGAAAGTTCTACGGCGCGTGTTTTCTCTAAGTCGAAAATATAAGCTGCCAAAATTCAAGGACTGCAGTTTTTACTAAGTGTGGTAAACAGATTTCACATATTACAGTAACTTTTTTGGATCAAAGTAGTCGGAGCAGAGAAAGTTTTCTAGACCTAAAAAACAGAGGCAGGAGAAGTTTTTGAGGTTGAACACAGTTCTTATGCAGTAAAAAGAGGGTTTCTTACAGATGAAATGGGTCTCAAACCTCTACCGCAGTGGTTCTACGCGAGGTTAAGGATCAACCAACTACAGTGGCAACAAGAACTACCGAGTTTGTGGGCAATGGTGACGAACACGAAGAACTGAAGAAACCCTACCGCAGATCTATTCTAGCAAGGCAGAGAAGACTCACCGGAGTTGAGGAAGAGAGGAGGTTGCCGACGTTATCTGGTCCGAGTCAGGTTGATGCAGCGGCCGGGTTGAGGAAGACCAGGGGTGCGACGGCGGCGGCGGCAGAAGCTCGGGCAGAGGAACGGCAGTGCGAGGAAGAAGGAGAATGTGAAGAAGAGAGTGCCGGGCCGGCCTATTTATAAGGCCGAGTCATAAGCGGGCGCGGGATTTAAGGAGGCCACGGCGTGGTTATCTCCCCCCTCACGATGCCTCGATTCTCGAAAGGTCAGTAAAAGCAAAGATCCGTTGCGGATCTGGCGGAGTAAAAAACGGACTTAGTGGAGGATGACGTCACGGCGGATTACCCGGAGTCCAGAGGATGACGTCACTCCGGGTTATGACCTTCACATGAATGATAAGCCGGAGATTTTTTCTGACTGCGGAGCTGAAGATTGACACGAGCCGGCTCAAGTCAATCTGGGGCCTAATGTTGAGGATATAGACCTGGGGGTCACCCGCCAGGAGGGCCGGGTTACTCCAAGGATCATTACCAGAAGCCCGGAGCTAAGTTTCAGGATAATGGGCTAGAGATGGGCTGAGACCCGGATATGGCTTAAAGCCCGTAGTTACAATCATTGTTATAGTAGACTTGTAGTGTAAGGGAAGTATTGTTTTAGAGCCCGAGCCGGACACTCTTATGAGCCGGCCGGGACTCTAAGGGCTGCTGGGCGTCAGCCTCCCTATATAAAGGGACGACCCGGCAGCGGTTTTGGGGCGACAACGATCTCTCCGAGAGCCGGGATAAGTGTTTAGCTCCCTGGCGATCGTAACCCTAATCAATAACACCTCGAACTGGACGTAGGCTTTACCTTCACCGTAAGGGGCCGAACCAGTATAAACCCTCGTGTTCCTTGTCCCGCATAACCCCTTCAAGCTTCCTAGTTGCGATGGCTCCACGACTAAGTCCTAGCCCAAGGACATCTGCCGTGACAATTCCGCGACACTACTGGTTCGAGAACTATGTAGAAATGACCGAGACACATCTCCGGTCAATAAACAATAGCGGAACCTGGATGCTCATATTGGTTCCTACATATTCTACGAAGATCTTTATCGGTCAAACCGTATAACAACATACGTAATTCACTTTGTCATCGGTATGATACTTGCCCGAGATTCGATCGTCGGTATCACCAAACCTAGTTCAATATTGTTACCGGCAAGTCTCTTTACTCGTTCCATAATGCATCATCCCGTAACTAACTCATTAGTCAAATTGCTTGCAAGGCTTATAGTGATGTGCATTACCGAGAGGGCCCAGAGATACCTCTCCGATACTCGGAGTGACAAATCGTAATCTCGATCTATGCCAACTCAACAAACACCATCGGAGACACCTATAGAGCATCTTTATAATCACCCAGTTACGTTGTGATGTTTGATAGCACACAAAGTGTTCCTCCGGTATTCGGGAGTTGCATAATCTCATACTCAGAGGAATATGTATAAGTCATGAAGAAAGCAATAGCAATAAAACTAAACGATCATTATGCTAAGCTAACGGATGGGTCTTGTCCATCACATCATTCTCTAATAATGTGATCCCGTTCATCAAATGACAACACATGCCTATGGTTAGGAAACTTAACCATCTTTGATTAATGAGCTAGTCAAGTAGAGGCATACTAGGGACACTCTGTTTGTCAATCTATTCACACATGTACTAAATTTCTGGTTAATACAATTCTAGCATGAATAATAAACATTTATCATGATATAAGGAAATATAAATAACAACTTTATTATTGCCTCTAGGGCATATTTCCTTCACTAGAATCACGCAAAGAGGTGCCATAGGGGGCCCACGAGGCACCAGGGCGTGACCACTCCCCTGGGCACGCCCTGGTGGCTTGTGGGACCCCTGTGGGTCTTTTGGTGCTCTCCGGAAGCTTCCTGGGTCCCTTTGCTCCCAGAAAAAATTGTCAAAAAGTTTCGCTGCATTTTGACTTCATTTGATATGGATTTTTTAGAAAACCAAAAATAAGCAAAAAACTGCAACTCGCACTGGTCACTAGGTCAATATGTCAGTCCATGGAAGTCATATAAAAGGGCACCAAAATCATATGAAACTATAATAAACATGGCATGAATACTTCATAAATCATAGATACGTTGGAAATGTATCACCCCACTTGATTAATAAACTTTCCTCTTATTTTTGTAATATCCAGATTGTTATCTCAGTTTCTTGATTGTTCTTCATTTGCCTGCAGGAAATAGACCCTCGTGGTCAGGTTGTCGTGCTCTGGCGTGGTCAATAACCTCTCGAAGTTGGTTTAGCGATTGCTAAGCCATGATGTTTTCACACGTTCCTAGTTGGATCGTCAAAGTCGACTTCCACCAAAACGATAGCTACCATATCATCGAAAGACGGGACACCTTTGCCTCTATCAAGGTGCTGGCGAAGGGTGGTGCATGGGTGACGTACAGAGATAACATGATGTGCTTTATGAAATGCCTCCTGTGAGATCCGGGTTGAAGGAAAAGATGAGAGAGGAACATGATGAGGAGGAGGTTCGACCCATGTATTTTTGTGTCAAAAACATGCCACCTCACCTATGATCCTTGATAAATTTGGTTATGGGCTTACCGTGTCCGGTTCCAAATGTAAACTATGTGACAATTCGAGGGAACCGAACTATAATTTTGTCATTATTCTTTTTGTGGGAGAAATTTCCAATCTATTCATCATCTGTGATGGCGGTATAGAGGACACCAAAAGTTGTAAAATTACAACTAGGTTTGTGTATCACCTAGCGACGACTACAACCGCCATCGCCCCTCCCTCTCCAGAGTTAGGCAAACAGTCAAAAAATCGCCGTGCTAAGGCACCACAAGACCAACACACCAGAACAACAGCCGTCGCCAATGAAGAGAAGCGTAGATCAGAAGAATCAAACTTGTATACACACGACCGAGGATGAAAGAACACTAGATCCAAACAGATTCACCAAAGACCGGCACCGAACGAATCAAACGAGATGGAACGAAAACACATAGCCATAGGCCCATATCGAAGCTAGATGCACCATCGGTAGGGGGATCAGATGTGAGAGACATTATACCTACTAGGTGACATCGCCATCGTCACACACCCCAACCAAGATGTTGAACCAAACACGAACGAGGATGGTGTCCCTCCCGTCGATGAGGGGCCGGGTCCTCCGAATCTTCACGACACAAAGGCCATCGGAGGCAGTGTGGACTAGCGCTGTGTAACGCCCACGATGCGGCTATATCTCCCACGTGTCGAGGCACGACTTAGAGGCATAACCGCATTGTGGTTTTGTCGCAAGAAGGGTCATCTTCACACAAACCCATGTAATGAACAAGAATGGGATAACGAGAGTTGGCTTACAATCGCCACTTCACACGATACATAAATATAATTCATACACCATCCAAAATCCACACATAGACCGACTACGGTCAAATCCAAATGAAAATAAGATAACCCCAAATGCTAGATCCCCGATCGTCCCAACTGGGCTCCACTACTGATCATCAGGAAAAGAAACATAGTAACGACCACGTTCCTCGTCGAACTCCCACTTGAGGTCGATTGCATCATCTTCACTGGCATCGTCGGCACCTGCAACTGTTTTGGTAGAATCTGTGAGTCACGTGGACTCAGCAATCTCACACCCGCGAGATCAAGACTATTTAAGCTTATAGGAAAGGATGGTGTAATGAGGTGGAGCTGCAGCAGGCACTAAACATATATGGTGGCTAACATACGCAAATGAGAGCGAGAAGAGAAGCAACGGAACGGTCGTCAACTAGTAATGACCAAGAAGTGATCCTGAACTCTTACTTACGTCATGCATAACTCAAACCGTGTTCACTTCCCAGACTCCGCCGAGAAGAGACCATCACGGCTACACACGCGGTTTATGTATTTTAATTAAGTCAAGTGACGAGTTCTCTACAACCGGACATTAACAAATTCCCATCTGCCTCATAACCGCGGGCACGGCTTTCGAAAGACAATACCCTGCAGGGGTGTCCCAACTTAGCCCATCATAAGCTCTCACGGTCAACGAAGGATAAACCTTCTCCCGGAAAGACCCGATCAATCTCGGAATCCCGGTTTACAAGACATTTCGACAATGGTAAAACAAGACCAGCAAAGCCACCCGAATGTGCCGACAAATCCCGATAGGAGCTGCACATAACTCGTTCTCAGGGCACACCGGATGGGCAAGACGTTGGGTTGGCATAGACCCTGGTTGCCCAGGGGGCGCCGGACATCGCCCAGTTTGGGCCAGCACTCGAAGGAGCACTGGTCCGGGGGTTTAAAATAAAGATGACCCTCGGGCTCGCGAAAACCCGGGGGAAAAAGGCTTAGGTGGCAAATGGTAAAACCAAGGTTGGGCCTTGCTGGAGGACTTTTATTCAAGGCGAACTGTCAAGGGTGTCCCATAAATAACCCAACCGCGTAAGGAACGCAAACTCAAGGAACATAATACCGGTATGACAGAAACTAGGGCGGCAAGAGTGGAACAAAACACCAGGCATAAGGCCGAGCCTTCCACCCTTTACCCAATATATAGATGCATTAATTAAATAAGAGATATTGTGATACCCCAACATACCCATGTTCCAACATGGAACAAACTTCAACTTCACCTGCAACTAGCAACGCTATAAGAAGGGCTGAGCAAAAGCGGTAACTTAGCCAAACAACGGTTTGCTAGGAAAGGATGGTTAGAGGCTGACATGGTAATATGGGAGGCATGATATAGCAAGCGGTAGGTAGCGCAGCATGGCAATAGAACGAACAACTAGCAAAGCAAAGATAGAAGTGATTTCGAGGGTATGGTCATCTTGCCTGCAAGGTTCTCAGAGTTGTCGAAAACTTGATCCTCATAAGCGTACTCAACAGGTTCCTCGTTCACGAACTCGTCTCCCGGCTCTATCCAAAACAAGAACACAAGCAACGGAACCACAGTCAATCACGGGGAATGCACAAGCAACATGATGCAATACATGAATGATATGCAAGATATGATATGCGATGCATATGCGTGCTCCGGACGAAAAATAATGAACAAGGCAGTAACTTGGCAAATCAAGCATGCCAATGGAAAGATGAGATGATTTCGGTTGAAATCGATATAAAGATCACCGGAAACAGATGCACGGTTTGCAAATGGCAAGCAAAACAAGAATTACACGAATCTGCGATTAACAGCATGATAGCACTTAGAATGCAACAAGTAACAATGCTACAGCACTCCAACGTACCAACAAAGCATATGGCGGTAATCTACAGGAGAGGCTTGAAAAACTATGAACACTGAGCTACGGCTAGTTCACAACATAAAAGGCTCAAACAAGCATGGCAAAAGTGCAAAAGATAACAGGTTCACAGACTTGGTGAAATTACTGGACATGCCTGAAACAGCATCAGGTAGCAATGTTCAGAGCACAAAAGCAACATGCTACAGGAACTTAAAATGGCAAGACAAGGCATAGAAGTATTCTACTAAATGCATATGACAAAAGTCTCTTACTGACCATAAGCCAAAAAGGATCAGAAGATATGATGGCAACCATGTAAACATAGCAAGTTTCGTTAACAGGTTTCAGACTTGGCAGAAAACAGAGCATGGCAGAAACAATAATATGAAGGCATCTTGGTGAGCTTGATGCACTCACCACAAAGCAATGCCTGACAAAACAAGCATACCTATAGCAAGATGGCATGTTTATAAATCTATCCATGGCAAGGGAAAATACATAGAATGTAAGAAACAACTACAACAAGCTTGGCTAAATTGAATATCATGCTAAGAATCTGCCAGGAATATTTTATAGCAAAAATAGAACAAGATTGAGTCATGCTATGGCACTCCATAATTGCAAAAAGGGACATGAATGGATCAACTACAACAATATATACAAAACATCCTTACTGAACATCTCCAAAAGGAGCATGGATCTCTCTGTAGCCACATGGATACATAGAAACAAAATAACAGCAGACAAAGACTTGGTAAATTTACTGTCCCTGAAATCAGAAACATCACGAAGCCTAGTTTGCATGCTTGTGCTAGTCACCACAGAGATCACAAGAATACATGGCATACACCTCTATAAATATGGCATGGCATACAACAAAACACATGTAGAGCTCATGCCCATAAGATGCACAGATTAAATGCAACAAAAATAACCAATCCTCAAGTTGTGATAAGTAACCGCAGATAACAGCAACTAGCACTCTTGCACCAGAGATTTGGGCATCAAGATGGACTCCAATGAACATGGTGCAATGGAACAAAATGAAGAGCATCTCGAGGCGAACATTTCGATATATTACACGCACGAAACGGAGCTATATGCAGAGAGTTATGTTGCGATGAACAGGTGCACATATTGTAAAAATATTAGGACTTGGAAATTTTAGAGGAGAGGAGAAAGTCAACCCTAGGCTTTGTTCAGATCGGATCGGCCGAAGCTCGCCGGCGATGGAGCTAGCCGGAGCAGGGAGACGACGGCGAGGGGAAGGACGACGCGGCGCGGCTCCGGCGTCCGTAGCTCGGGGAAGGGCGCGGGGAGGCGCGGCGGAGGAGATGCGAGGCGGCGACGGGGAACGGGTGCTCGCGGGGCCGCGACCGCGGGCGGCGGCGGCG
>NC_057811.1:208816471-208826275 GCF_018294505.1 Triticum aestivum | reverse complement strand
GGCGGCGTCCCGGGCCGCGGGGGCCGGGAACGGGCTTCGGCGGGCCGCGCGGTGGAGGAGAGAGAGGCCGGCCGTCGGCGGTGACGTGGCGCGTCCTGGTTGGTCGGGCACGGCGGCGGGTTTCGTCCGGCGCCGGGCGGACACGTCCGGCGCGCGGAGGGAGAGGCTAGGGTTTCGGGGATCCGGAAATTTCGGGGGGTGTCACATATATATAGCTAGAGGGAGCTAGGAGACTCCAAATGGAGTGCGGTTTTCGCCCACACGATCATGATCGAACGACCTAGAGTATGGAAGTGACTTAGAGGGGTTTTGGGCTGTTTAGAGAGGGGTTTTGCTGCAACACACAAACGGACTTTGCGGTTACCCGGTTAACCGTTGGAGTACCAAACGACCTCCAAATGGAACGAAACTTGACCGGTAGTCTACCGGTAGTATACCAAGGCCACTTGACAAGCCTCGGTCCATTCTGAGAACATTCAACACCCGCTCACGAAAAGAAACAAGAGGGGTGCGCCGGAGGAGGTGGGAGCGCCGGATTGCAAAACGGACAACGGGGAAAATGCTCGGATGCAAGAGACGAACACGTATGCAAATACAATGCACATGATGACATGATATGAGATGCATGACGAAACAAAATGCAAAACGGAAAACAAAACCCGACCACGAAGGGAATATCATAACTCATAGCCGGAAATGACAAGAGTTGGAGTTACAAATATGGGAAGTTACATCCGGGGTGTTACAACACTCCACCACTACGAGAGGACTCGTCCCGAGATCTAGGACTGAAAGAACTCCGGATATTCAGAACGGAGATGGTCCTCGCGTTCCCAGGTGGCTTCTTGGTCGGAATGGTGCGACCACTTCACTTTCAGGAATTTGATTGACATGTTGCGAGTCTTGCGCTCAGTTTCTTCTAGAATAGCAACGGGGTGCTCATGATAAGACAGATCTTCTTGAAGGTCAATCTCTTCGAAGTTGATGGTGCGCTTAGGCGTCTTGAAGCACTTGCGAAGCTGTGACACGTGGAACACATCGTGCACGTTCGCGAAGTTGGAGGGAAGCTCAAGTTGATAGGCGAGGTCGCCTCTTTTGCCAATGATCTTGAAAGGACCCACGTATCTAGGGGCAAGCTTCCCTTTGATACCGAAGCGACGAGTGCCTTTCATTGGAGAAACGCGGAGGTAGACATGGTCTTCGATCTCGAAAGCCACATCACGGTGCTTACTATCATAGTAACTCTTCTGGCGCGATTGCGCGGCTTTGAGATTTTCACGGATGACTTTACACATTTCTTCAGCCTCTGTGATTAAGTCATTACCAAGAAGTTGGCGTTCACCAGTCTCTGACCAATTGAGAGGAGTACGACACTTTCTGCCATAGAGAATCTCGAATGGGGCCTTGCCCGAACTTGCTTGGAAGCTGTTGTTGTAGGAGAATTCGGCATATGGAAGACAATCTTCCCATTTCATGCCAAAGGAAATGACACAAGCCCTGAGCATATCTTCAAGAATTTGATTGACTCGCTCGACTTGGCCACTAGTTTGAGGATGGAAAGCTGTGCTGAAGCGAATGTTAGTGCCCATGGCCTTCTGGAAGGAGTCCCGGAACTTAGAAGTGAAGATGCTTCCACGATCTGAAGAAATCAATTGTGGAATGCCGTGCAAGGAGACAATCCTGGAGGTGTATAGCTCTGCCAACTGAGCTGCTGTGATAGATTCTTTGATTGGCAAGAAATGAGCCACTTTAGAAAGCTTGTCGATGACAGCGAAGATAGCATCATTTCCGCGCTTGGACTTTGGAAATCCAGTCATGAAGTCCATTTCGATATGATCAAACTTCCACTCTGGGATAGCAAGAGGTTGGAGGAGACCAGCTGGTCGTTGGTGTTCTGCTTTCACCCTTCGACAGACATCACACTCATTCACGAATTGGGCGATTTCTCGCTTCATTCGAGTCCACCAATATGACTGCTTGAGGTCATGGTACATCTTCGTACTTCCAGGATGAATGGAAAGAAGAGAATTGTGCACCTCGTTCATAATGACTTTCCTTAGATCACCTTTGGGAACCACAGTCCGGTCCTTGAAGAATAAAGTGTCTCTGTCATCAATGCGATAGCACTTGTATTTGGAAAGACCCTTGTCGATACCACGTTTCACCTTCTTCACCATGGTATCCAGGATCTGCGCCTCACGAATTTGATCTTCCAAAGTAGGAGAGACTATGAGGTTGGCAAGAAAGCCTTGAGGAACAACTTGGAGATTCAGCTTGCGGAAAGCTTCACAAAGATCCGGTTGGAATGGCTTGAGAATTAAGCTATTGCAATAAGCCTTCCTGCTCAAAGCATCTGGAATGACATTGGCTTTGCCTGGAGTATATTCAATACTCGGATTGTACTCTTGAATCATTTTGACCCATCGAGTTTGCCTGAGGTTGAGGTTGGGCTGAGTGAAGATGTACTTGAGACTCTTGTGATCGGTGAATATGTCCACTTTTCTTCCCAACAAGGGATGTCTCCACGTTATTAATGCATGGACAACTGCCGCCAACTCAAGATCGTGAGTGGGGTAGTTCTTTTCATTGGGCTTCAACTGACGAGAGGTATAGGCCACAACTTTCTTCTCTTGCATTAACACAGCACCGAGACCTTGAAGAGAAGCATCACAGAAAACTTCAAATGGCTTGGATTCGTCAGGAGGGGTTAAGGCAGGAGCTGTGACTAGTTTCTCTTTGAGAGTGTTGAAAGCAACGTCACACTCAGGAGACCAGACATACTTCACATGCTTCTGGAGGAGGTTGGAAAGAGGCTTTGCAATCTTAGAGAAATTCTCAACGAATCTTCGGCAATAGCTTGCAAGGCCAAGAAAACTGCGAAGCTGCTTGACATTCTGAGGAGGTTCCCAATTCACAATTGCGGACACCTTCTCGGGATTAACAGTGATGCCCTTGGCAGAGATGATGTGACCAAGGTAAAGAACTTCATCAAGCCAAAACTCACATTTGGAAAACTTCGCATAAAATTGATACTCTCTGAGTTTGTCGAGCACCAATCGCAAATGTTTGGCATGATCCTTCTTATTCTTGGAGAAGACCAAGATATCATCAAGATACACCAGGACGAATTCATTGGTATAGGGGTTGAAGATGAAATTTATCATCCGAGAGAATGTTGGAGGAGCATTGACAAGGCCGAAAGACATGACAGTATATTCATAAGAAACAAAGCTTGTTCTGAATGCTGTCTTGGGAATATCTTCTTCACGAATGTGAATCTGATGATAACCCATACGAAGGTCAAGCTTGGAGAATACTTTAGCACCTTTGAGTTGCTCGAATAGCTCATTGATGTTGGGAAGTGGATACTTGTTCTTGATTGTCTTATTGTTCAATGGACGGTAGTCGACACAAAGTCGTTCCGTGCCATCCTTCTTCTGGACAAAAAGAACAACACAACCCCATGGAGAAGAACTCGGTCTGATCAAACCCAGACGCTCTTGTTCATCGAGCTGTTTCTTCAATTCCTTCAACTCCTTGGGTCCAAGCTTGTATGGACGCTTGCAAACGGGTTTAGTGCCGGGCTCAAGATCGATAACGAACTCAACTGGCCGGTGAGGAGGCATACCCGGAAGCTCTTCTGGAAAGACATCTTGGTACTCACAAACGACTGGAATCTGAGAGATGGCATTCAATTCGCCCTTCTCATTGAGAGAAAATAACCGAATGGTTTCATCACGAGCGGCATAAATAATAACATCCTCAGAAGAGTGTGTCAATTGAATTTCCCTGGCAGCACAATCAAGTTGAGCCTCATGCTTAGAAAGCCAGTCCATCCCGAGAATTAGATCAATATCCGAGTCACCAAGAACCATTGGAGAAGATAAAAATTTATAGTTGCCCATCTTGATAGAAACATCCGGAGCCATCATTTTGGTATTCATGAATAATCCCGGAGAGGAAACCGCTATCGGCTTAGGCAGATCAATAGTATGCAAATTTTTCATGGATGCAAAAGGTCTTGATATGAAAGAAATAGATGCACCAGTATCAAAAAGAACTTTTGCAGGAATATCATTAACTGAGAGATTACCCATTATCACATCAGTAGATTCCTCTGCTTGAGCTGCATTCATCATGTTCACCTTTGCAGACTTGGGATTATGCTTGACCACTGCATTGCTGGAAGATCTGACAGGAGGAGGAGGCGGAAGACGCCTTTGGTTGAAGCATTTGTTAGCATAGTGACCTTTCTGCTGACACTTGTTGCAAGTCACCTCTGAGAGTGGACGATGATAAGGAGCATTCGGCCTTGGAGCTTGATTCTGAGACTTGTTCTTATAGCCAGAGTTGGAAGAGTGGGAAGATCATGGCCACCTTTGTTCTTCTGCTGGTAAGGCTAACGAAACGGAGGAGGAGGAGGCAACCAGAACTTCTGTTGCTTAGCAGCCACTAGTGAGGAAGAAGAAGACTGAACTGCGTCTCTGACTCTCTTCTTAGAAGCCTCACACTTGAGCTGAGCAGCCTCTTGCTTCTGTGCCATGTTATAGAATTGATCAAACTGAGTAGGCTCAACAAGAACGAGAGCTAACTGCAGATCCTCTCTAAGGCCACCTCTGAAGTGATAGATCATGCTCTTTTCATCAGGAACGTCTTGTTTAGCGAAGCGAGCAAGTTTCTGAAACTGGATGTTGAATTGATACACAGACATGTTGCCTTGCTTGAGATTGCGGAACTCCTCACGCTTACTCTCAACAACACTTTGTGGAATGTGGTGCGCTTTGAAGTCCCGACAGAAGTCAGTCCAAGTGATCACACGACCTCCTCTGGAATCTTTGTATTGTTGATACCAATCAGCAGCTTGATCCTTCAGCTGAAAAGAAGCGAACTTGACATGGTCCTCAGGCCTGACATTGCTACATTCAAAATGCTTGTTGATGTCCACGAGCCAATCATCGGCATCTGTGGCCTCGACACAGTAGCTGAAAGACTTGGGCTGATTTGCGAGAAACTAGTTGAGGGTAGCGAAGTGAGGCTGATTGTTGCCTTGACCTTGATTTCCTTGATTGCCTTGCCCTTGGGTGCGTTCTTGCAAGAGTTGCAGAATCATCTGAGCATTGGCGTTGGTGGCTGCCATGATAGCTTGCCATGCCTCCGGAGGCGGAGGTGGTGGCGGAGGGTTCGCCTGACTCCCTTCATTGCGTTCCGGATTCTGACACGTTGGCGGAGCCATCCTGAAGAGGGTGACATCCGTTAGCATCTTGATAGACAAATAGACAAGAAGAATCAACGGATAGAAATTGCAACATATAGTCTTGACAATAAACATTCGAACGAGGATGAACGAATGAATTCCATAGTAAATCATCACACTTCCATAAGTTGAGAAGCCACTTAGAAAAAGGTATGGAATCAACATTTGACTTCGAAGCAACTCGAATATCACAATTCAAAACAAAACAAAGTATTGGCTTGCAGAATAAGCCGGAACAAACATATGATAAAGATTTCGTCCGAAGTTTTCGTGGTGGGGCCCACACGGGCTCAATCATACAGCACCATCATGTACAAGGCAGTGCACATGACATACGAAGCATCCCCGAGTCGGCATAGCCAAGGACTCTTTAAGACACTACGAGACCACTGTAAAACCAACCGTGAAAAGGCGGACCACTAGACGTCGAACCCCAATCTCATATCATGCGTCTGTCGGAAAGATATCCTAGGAGCTACTTGAATTCCCACTTATAAACTCTCGAAACATTCTGGTTATGCAATTTGGTGTTGGGGATACAGGGGACACAAAATATATCACCCAAACTAGCAATCCCTAGATCCAGCTGTATCCATCCGTCAACACATAACCAAGAAACCTTCGGAAATCGTTTACCTCAACCTTCGAAAAGCATCCGTTATACGAGTTATGGCAATACTCCCGAACTCCCGCCCCAGTACTGGGTGGCGTCGAGGTGATCTCACCAACAACTGCATAAAAGAGATTTCGATGTCGGCGAAACTCAGGTATTTCGGAATTGCAACGATAAAATTGTGACGACAACACCTCGGAGCTCAACTCCCCGGGACACTACCACAACCCCTAAATGTCAGGAGGCACCAAGAACAATGTTCTCGTCACAAAACCATCGGAACGATTCCAAGATACCCGCGCGATCCTAAAAAAAATTAGTGAAATTTGAGGAGAGAAGAGTCAAAACTTCTACGTCAGGAGGCCTCACCAGAGCGACGAAGGGACTGAGGAGTAAAAAGAATCCTACTCTCCGATATATATAATCCTAAGACTCAAAACATTTTTGTTCTAGACTCAACAACGCCAGCGATTCGATCAAGCAGGGGCTCCTAAGTCGAGGATGGCTCTGATTACCAACTTGTAACGCCCACGATGCGGCTATATCTCCCACGTGTCGAGGCACGACTTAGAGGCATAACCGCATTGTGGTATTGTCGCAAGAAGGGTCATCTTCACACAAACCCATGTAATGAACAAGAATGGGATAACGAGAGTTAGCTTACAATCGCCACTTCACACAATACATAAATATAATTCATACACCATCCAAAATCCACACATAGACCGACTACGGTCAAATCCAAATGAAAATAAGATAACCCCAAATGCTAGATCCCCGATCGTCCCAACTGGGCTCCACTACGGATCATCAGGAAAAGAAACATAGTAACGACCACGTTCCTCGTCGAACTCCCACTTGAGGTTGATTGCATCATCTGCACTGGCATCGTCGGCACCTGCAACTGTTTTGGTAGAATCTGTGAGTCACGTGGACTCAGCAATCTCACACCCGCGAGATCAAGACTATTTAAGCTTATAGGAAAGGATGGTGTAATGAGGTGGAGCCGCAGCAGGCACTAAACATATATGGTGGCTAACATACGCAAATGAGAGCGAGAAGAGAAGCAACGGAACGGTCGTCAACTAGTAATGACCAAGAAGTGATCCTGAACTCTTACTTACGTCATGCATAACTCAAACCGTGTTCACTTCCCGGACTCCGCCGAGAAGAGACCATCACGGCTACACACGCGGTTGATGTATTTTAATTAAGTCAAGTGACGAGTTCTCTACAACCGGACATTAACAAATTCCCATCTGCCTCATAACCGCGGGCACGGCTTTCGAAAGATAATACCCTACAGGGGTGTCCCAACTTAGCCCATCATAAGCTCTCACGGTCAACGAAGGATAAACCTTCTCCCGGAAAGACCCGATCAGTCTCGGAATCCCGGTTTACAAGACATTTCGACAATGGTAAAACAAGACTAGCAAAGCCACCCGAATGTGCCGACAAATCCTGATAGGAGCTGCACATAACTCGTTCTCAGGGCACACCGGATGGGCAAGACATCGGGTTGGCATAGACCCTGGTTGCCCAGGGGGCGCCGGACATCGCCCAGTTTGGGCCAGCACTCGAAAGAGCACTGGTCCGGGGGTTTAAAATAAAGATGACCCTCGGGCTCGCGAAACCCGGGGGAAAAAGGCTTAGGTGGCAAATGGTAAAACCAAGGTTGGGCCTTGCTGGAGGAGTTTTATTCAAGGCGAACTGTCAAGGGTGTCCCATAAATCACCCAACCGCGTAAGGAACGCAAACTCAAGGAACGTAATACCGGTATGACAGAAACTAGGGCGGCAAGAGTGGAACAAAACACCAGGCATAAGGCCGAGCCTTCCACCCTTTACCCAATATATAGATGCATTAATTAAATAAGAGATATTGTGATATCCCAACATATCCATGTTCCAACATGGAACAAACTTCAACTTCACCTGCAACTAGCAACGCTATAAGAAGGGCTGAGCAAAAGCGGTAACTTAGCCAAACAACGGTTTGCTAGGAAAGGATGGTTAGAGGCTGACATGGCAATATGGGAGGCATGATATAGAAAGCGGTAGGTAGCGCAGCATGGCAATAGAAAGAACAACTAGCAAAGCAAAGATAGAAGTGATTTCGAGGGTATGGTCATCTTGCCTGCAAGGTTCTCAGAGTTGTCGAAAGCTTGATCCTCGTAAGCGTACTCAACAGGTTCCTCGTTCACGAACTTGTCTCCCGGCTCTACCCAAAACAAGAACACAAGCAACGGAACCACAATCAATCACGGGGAATGCACAAGCAACATGATGCAATACATGAATGATATGCAAGATATGATATGCGATGCATATGCGTGCTCCGGACGAAAAATGATGAACAAGGCAGTAACTTGGCAAACCAAGCATGCCACTGGAAAGATGAGATGATTTCGGTTGAAATCGATATAAAGATCACCGGAAACGGATGCATGGTTTGCAAATGGCAAGCAAAACAAGAATGACACGAATCTGCGATTAACAGCATGATAGCACTTAGAATGCAACAAGTAACAATGCTACAGCACTCCAACGTAGCAACAAAGCATATGGAGGTAATCTACAGGAGAGGCTTGAAAAAAGATGAACACTGAGCTACGGCTAGTTCACAACATAACAGGCTCAAACAAGCATGGCAAAAGTGCAAAAGATAACAGGTTCACAGACTTGGTGAAAATACTAAACATGGCTGAAACAGCATCAGGTAGCAATGTTCAGAGCAAGGAAGCAACATGCTACAGGAACTTAAAATGGCAAGACAAGGCATAGAAGTATTCTACTAAATGAATATGACAAAAGTCTCTTACTCACCATAAGCCAAAAAGGATCAGAAGATATGATGGCAACCATGTAAACATAGCAAGTTTCGTTAACAGGTTTCAGACTTGGCAGAAAACAGAGCATGGCAGAAATAATAATATGAAGGCATCTTGGTGAGCTTGATGCACTCACCACAAAGCAATTCCTGACAAAACAAGCATACCTACAGCAATATGGCATGTTTATAAAGCTATCCATGGCAAGATCAAATACATATCATGTAAGAAACAACTACAACAAGCTTGGCTAAATTGAATATCATGTTAAGAATCTGCCAGGAATATTTTATAGCAAAAGTAGAGCAAGATTGAGTCATGCTATGGCACTCGATAATTGCAAAAAGGTGCATGAATGGATCAACTACAACAATATATACAAAACATCTCTACTGAACATCTCCAAAAGGAGCATGGATCTCTCTGTAGCCACATGGATACATAGCAACAAAATAACAGCAGACAAAGACACTGTAAATTACTAAGTCCCTGAAATCAGAAACATCACGAAGCCTAGTTTGCATGCTTGTGCTAGTCACCACAGAGATCACAAAAATACATGGCATACACCTGTGTAAAGATGGAATGGCATACAACAAAACACATGTAGAGCTCATGCCCATAAGATGCACAGATTAAATGCAACAAAAATAACAAATCCTCAAGTTCTGATAAGTAACAGCAGATAACAGCAACTAGCACTCTTGCACCAGATATTTGGGCATCAAGATGGACTCAAATTAACATGGTGCCATGGAACAAAATGAAGAGCATCTCGAGATGAACATTTCGATATATTACACGCGCGAAACGGAGCTATATGCAGAGAGTTATGATGCGATGAACAGGTGCACATATTGTAAAAATATTAGGACTTAGAAATTTTAGAGGAGAGGAGAAAGTCAACCCTAGGCTTTGTTCAGATCGGATCAGGCGAAGCTCGCCGGCGATGGAGCTGGCCGGAGCAGGGAGACGACGGCGAGGGGAAGGAAGACGCGGCGCGGCTCTGGCGTCCGTAGCTCGGGGAAAGGCGCGGGGAGGCGCGGCGGAGGAGATGCGAGGCGGCGGCGGGGAACGGGTGCCCGCGGGGCGGCGACCGCGGGCGGC